>NC_051184.2:37478881-37778881 GCF_013339695.2 Rhipicephalus sanguineus | reverse complement strand
TTATGCGGTTAGTTTAGCAAAAAAAAGTTCTAAATTTAATACGGTTAGGTTAGGTTTGGATAGTTTAGGTTAGGTTATGATGCAATAGCCAGCAGCTGGTATCAGATTTCCAAAGGACTGCAAAGAAACAGTGAACTTACTCGGAGTCGAGTTCACCTTCGGAACTTTTTCCCTCACAACCAGCACTGGACAAGAGGCTTCGAATCTCAGGATGTGAATCAATCAGCTCCTCCCGAAGTGCGAGGAGCTGGCGCATCACCATCTCAACGCTGCTTTTGGCTGTGTTGAAAAAGAAAAAGCAGAAAAAGAAAATCTGTTTGTACTCCACCAAAATTCAGGGGAAAGCATGAAATGTGTATTTCACTGAACCGGAATTGTTAGCACGCATGTTTTTGACTGGTGTCTGCTGCAAAATAACAGCCCCTCCTCTTCATAAATCTGTGCACTATGACAACAGAGTCAGCCCTGAGACTATGACAATGCAGCCCTGACAAAGTCAGGGCTGCAGTCGCAAGTGCTCTGCATGCCATGTCATGCAACATGCTTGGAGACTTTTACATTCATAGGATATCTTCCCTCAAAAGGACACTATGTCATTGCAAAGATCAGAGTGACCACATGGGTAACAGCTTATAGTCAGTTGCCCCTCAAAGGTACAGGTTCAATCTACAGGGTGTTTCCAAAAAATGTGTCCAAAATCCTCAAAAATCTGGAAAATGTGACATTTGCTCACTGCATTCACAATTGCTTTTACTTTAGCAGCAGGCATCTTAGGACGGTTAAATACATCATTTGGGATATTAAGAAGGTTAAATTGATGAACTTCTTAATTAGTGGAGTCAAGCGGTTATGCCAAATGGGAGAATTGAAGTTCATGCGAAGAACTCATCGCAGCTTTGAGATATAGAAAAAGTGGCCTCTAGTAATTATTGTGGCGTAATGAAATTCAACCAAAACCGATGCACTGATGAGTGCAACAAGCAGACGACCAGAATGATGTCACTGTTCAAAAAAACGATTACAGAGGTGTAGTCCTTCTGCGTTTGTTACCGCATGTGCACCATACGTGCTATAATTGCAACCGCGGCCCACACACCCACACAACGAGGCCGGTTGATGGTTGATATAACGACGCTCACTCATTATGGACACCTCAGATGAATATGGCGGCTGCGCTCTTCCTCCATTTGGGTTTTGACGCGGAATTTGGGTGAATTTCATTGCTTTGCAATTATCACTAACAACCTCTCTTTCGAAATCTCAAAGATACAATGGGGTCCTTGCATGAAGGACTTCAATTGTGCCATTGACATAACTGCCTAACTCCACTTATTAAAAAGTTAATTAATTTAACTGTATAATTAGGTTCACAAATCACGTCTTTAGCCATCTTAAGATGCCTGTGCCTACAGAAGAAGTAATTGTGGAGGCAGTGGGCAAATATCGCATTTTCCTAATTTTTGAGGATTTTCGGACACACATTTTTAAACACCCTGTATAATGATGCCTTTGATACAGACTTTTGTTTTTACCCAGTAAGGAAAGAACTTACATTGCATTATGGTAACTTTACTTCAAATTCACAATGGAACAACGATGGTTTACACGGAATTGCAAATTTTTCCATCGAACACAGTAGCCTCAAGAAGCACGTTCTCGCAATTTGTTCCACAGACACAAGCAATGCACTGAATTTGTTGAGATTAAATAAACATCTCACAATAACATGTGTGAGATAATAAGTGGCGCTGAAAGTGTGGTAGGCCATGATGTGAAGCACATGCACAAGTAGAAGGCACACACAAAACTTGTACACATTATCAGCTAAAGATTAAGCACACACCTAACTGTACTCGGTGGTTAACCATTGAAAGCATTCCTAAACATGCCATGCATGTATGTGCAGCAGTGCCATCTAGGAATAGCTTTTTAAACCAACGAGATACTTAAACCGGCAAATCACCTACCGTGCCCAAATGGCTTCCATTCTTGTGCCCTCGGGTTTGCTAGCCGTAGCACCAAATAAGCCATATGTTTTCCCTTTATTCTACAGCTTTTTTTTTTCTTGCGCATTCAGTATTCGACTCAAACTTTAAGCTAAATGATTGAAGGACACTATTTACACTTTGTGTAAGCAAAGACGAACCGAATCCAGTGTGCAAGTGTAAGAGGGCGTAGTTACCATGACCAATGAGGTTGCCGTTATTCTCATCTTTCTGGAGAGCAGCCGCCCGGAAGAGGGCGTACTTATTGTGCTTTGGAAGCTGGTTGGCCAGCACAACCAGCTTCTGCAAGTGGACCCTTATCTCTAGGGCAGTGTCCAGGATTTCTGCATATAGAGAGAGCACAACAAACGTCTGTCACTCTAGGCAAAAACTAACTTTTTTTATTAACCCCTTAACTGGAGACTACGGCGTAATGTATATTCACTGCCAACTTGACCATGCCATACGGGGCATGTCAATAAAAACACAGCTCTCCCACCTCTATCGAATACATGATTCAAGTGACAAGTGCTATTTTCCAAGCAGAACACACACTACCCTCTCTCAAATGGTGGGGATGCACCTGTTTTCCAGATGGCATCGTTTTACTTCTATAATAAGCAAAATGGGGAGCCCATAGTATGGAGTGCAGCCACGCAGGAGCAGCTATCTGAACAAAGGAACAGTTGAAATAAGCCAAACTTCTGAATGTGCAACGCATGAAATGAGCCAAACTTCTGAACATGGACTTCAAGTAGAGATGAAGAGTTCTATCATACAGCGGCCTTGGTCATTGCTCGAGCACAGAAGATTAGAAGAACATGAAAGAGCCAGTCAAATTGAGATTCTGAATTTAAGAGCTGCATAACACAATGAAGTAATTGTGATTACTTTTTCCACATCTGAACTTTAAAAAAAAACATGCAATTTTCTTGTTGAATACAAAATCACGAACAAAAAAAGTCTCCCCAAGGTGTGGTCATGCTTGAGTAAATAATCCCGAAATAAAGCATGAAAAAAACAAAGAGACCACAGGGAGGAATTAATAACAAAGGACGATACACTGCCATCCATCTCACTCATTTGTTGTCATTTTTTATCATTTTATTGCATAACGCACCTTTACGATCTTGCCAGACTTTCCCTGTTAACTGAGTAAATAATTTCCCAGTTAAGGGGTTAAAGGTTGCAAAGTGATTTTATGGGTATGAGGACGTTCATACTTTCCTGAATTTAGGAAGATCAGATTATAAGAATAGAGAATGGTGCATCTTGAATACATTAAGGAAGAATATCAGACATTACACTGCATCTCCCTTTAGCTACCTGACTTACGGTATATCCCATTCAGACACTAGAAGCTCTATCGTGCATGGAATAGTTGTATGTAAAAGAAACAAAAAAAAAACAGCAAAATTAATAGCTAAAATGCACGCAAGAAATCTCAAAGATTATCTCATCAGATCTCGCTCAAAGAGCGAATAATAAGTTTCTGACCAATAATTCGAACATGCCCAATTACTCAAACAGCTCTACGGAACTGCCAATGGACCCGTAACTTTGATCTCTTACGACGACCAAAATTTGACAAAAGTCAGCACATCGTGCCATAAAGTCAGACTCCACTTTCATGACCACATGGTAATTTGGCGATGTAGTCAAATAGAAACAGCAATATTTCCCTTTTGATAAGTTTCCAGCAATGCTCTAAAACCACAACTACTAAGCTAATCTATCTATAGCAGCTGCAGAACATGCCCGAGGCTTAGAACAAGGTAAGCCAAACCACTAAGTTGTAAAAGCTGCATTGGCATGATTTGTCTTGGAATTTTGATTCTGCACACCCATATTAATGTATTTGATAAGCGGCGACATGAACAAAAAGTTTCACATGGCATCAACCGTACCTTTGATATCTATGCCTGACAAAAGTGACAAAGGCAACAGTAGACAATGACTGTGGCTAAGAGGTATGCAATCGTTCGGCGATCACAGACCGGTCTACATTCCCATTCCATGAATGAAGTTATGATGCATCATTGAGATAAAGGCAACAAGTTTGTAGTGACCCATTCCACTCAGTTTGATGCCACCCTTATGCACCACTAACGGCCTACTGATCCTGTCGGTAACATGGGTGGAGCATTGCTCTGACCACTCGAAAAGTGCAAAAAGAGTTAAAAGAAATAGCCCAAGGAAATACCACAACACTGTGGCCACAGACTGAAGTGCAAGTGCACGCAGCAAGACGTCGATAAACTTGGGCCATATTCCCAGACAGCCACTGCCCCTTTCCAAATATTTTGTGGGATGACCGCAGCATTGCCAGCAATATAATAAGATAAGGCAGCATGCTTGGCACTGTGCTAAGATTGTCTTCGCTCGTTATATACTAATGAACCTTGTGCTAAGTTATGCAAAACTTATACTATCACCAAAAGCAACGATCTGGGAATACCACACATATTAGGATAAACTCACATGCTTGCTAGCAATTCTGGTAATCTGCACTTGAAATTATTCCGAGAGAGAAAAAGAAAGCTCTTTAATGAAAAACAGAGAATCCTGTCGGCGTATATAAAGGCACCTACATGCTACTCTTTATAGCGATTGAGGACAGAAAGGCCCCAGGAGGAGGAGGAGGGCAGGAAAGGAGAAGCGGAAAGAAAAGATGATATGATTGCAGTATGTACATGTCACAACGTAAATTATTCTGACTTAACTGATGGTCCCCTTTGAGTTTGAACTATCAGTTGGCTACTGTATGTGCAAGGAGTTTACTGATGTAAAAGGAGTTCGGAGACAGATATTTGTTCCGTTTTCACAAAGCATGTCAAAACTCACGTAATTGGGAATGGACTGCCTTTCCCTTCTCGATTTCAGACGCAACGTCTACAGCTGAGAAATTGTCCATCTCTGCCACTTCTGAGCTGAAAAAAAGGGAAAGTTAGGATCTACCATTAGAAGTGTCTCTAAAACGCTTGCAGAATTTTTCTTCTCACCAATACATCCTAAAGGACCCCTTAACCGGGTTACGGCACTCTAAATGAGCAAGCGTGGTGTGCAGATTGGTTGGTGGTGATTGTGTCTGACATGTCTGCATGGCACAAGACTGAAAATTAGAACAGAAGGCTGTGCGCTACTCTTGCGAGGGAGACGTGCTTGGAGAGAGAGTGTGCTACTTTGGTACATTTCTATATAAAGAAAGAAAATATGTGATAACAAGCGAATTCACGAGCATACAATGTAAAATAATGTACCAGAACATAAAATACACATTACACGTGAGATAAAGAATGAAAATAAAAAGATGTGATAGAAAAGACAAAATAAGTGCTGCTAAGCATCATTCTTAGTCCACACCACATGCGGATTGGTCGAACTAGGCTCACTAAGCTATCGTGCGGCGCAACGCACACTCAAGTAGTGCACATCCAAATAGGGTAGAAGTTCAGGGGAGAATGGAAGCTTGAGGCGACAAGGAATCCTCGGAAGGTGGGGCGTCGCTAGAGCGATCTCATCTTCTTCAAGGATGTAACTGCTTACCTTAGCGCTTGCAAAGGGCCAACCACATCTAAGCTGAACGCCTCATTAGTATTTAAACAGGTAAAATCAGAATGCTTACAGTATCTCACGAGGGAAATGCCGGTTATATGACGTCTAACAACGGTGTCCATAAAAAACAATAATTTTCTGAATTATCTATCAAACATCAGCTTATATGAGGCATTGAATACCAATAAGGTGTCCACCTTAGATACAGACGACCCTGTACATACACTGCATGTACAGTGGTCAACTCTCATGTCTATAACGCCGGAGCGTCGTGCTCGGAACTGCATGAGCAACATCTACAGCTTGAAACGGGCCACATCAGAGCATGCGCAGTGTCACTGATGCGCTCGCCATGTAATTTCCGTCCTTGTTATCGCCGCGGCCGCGACAACTGATTTCACCGTCAGAAGCGCTGTCAACCGTATAGCGCCTAAAAAAAAGAGAGAGTGCAATCACCGGATCGGCGTGTTTTATACTGCGCACTTATTCTCGGTTCGCAGTATCATATCATACCGACAATGTGCCGGACAATGGATAGACTTATAAGTGGACGCAAATCTGCTGCTGGGACAATGTGACCGCGAACGGCAAATCAACACGCAGCATAGCTTTCATCGTGCGCTGACAACGGTTCGCTTCGCTTCGCTTCGTTTCCTTTTTTTTCTTTTTTTTGTGATAAACTGTTGACAGCGCTTGCAACGGCCAAAGCAGTTGTTGCATTCGCGGTGATAACCAACGATCGAAAATGCAAGGTAGGCGCATCAGTGGGGCTGCGCATGCTCAGAGGTGCCCCATTTTCAACTGTAGATGTCGCTCGTGCAGTTCGGAGCACGACGCTCCGTCGTTAGCTGACCACTGTACATGTGCTAAGGTAGGCAGTTGAAGCTTAGCAGAAGACAAGAGTGCTTGTCGAAATATTGGCTCCAGTGACTTTTCCTCAGGTAGTGCACAGAAATATTTATAAATTGAAAAGAAATTAAAGCTTCTCTACGGATCAGTCTGTCAGCTGGCTCTTCGCAGGGAGTTTTTTACAATGATTGGGCCCAATGTAATAGACGGCTGGGATTGTAGTGAGGTCACTTTGTACTGAGATCACGGGTCTTGCATCAACTAAGCGACGCAAGACCTGTGACACCACCACCAACCACACTGTTTGCTGGTCCAATGTCAACTGGCATGCCAGCCAGATCTCTTTTAGAGCCTCTGTGGCCTCTGGCCGTCTAGGTAAGCCTCCCTTCGCTAAATGTTCCGCCTCGTTTACTACCATGACTCTGAAGTCAGTTGCAAACGAATGGGTCGGCCACAAAATAATCCCGAAATTGCCAGTTCGAATTTTGGTTCAGAGGTACTTTAATTGCGAAATGAGCAATTATATATGCCTCATAGCCTCTCGATTACATATACAGATTACGTTCTTTTCTGTGTCTAATGCTTCTATTGTACACCAGCTGGAGAACAAAAAACGCAAGGAAAGTACACAAGAACGCGAGAGCTTAGGGCCTCCAGCGCTTGTGGGCTGCAGTACTAACACTCTCCATGATCAATGACCAGACCCACACAATCTCTTCAGCCACCCCTGCATTACATTCTTTGGTGTCACGCACACTTACTGACACATTCGAGCCACAAAAACGCTAGACACCGCCCTTAAACAAAACATCGCAGTAATAATAATTGAACTGTTCTTTCTGACGAGTTTATAAATGATTTTTCCGATAATAATCTCCGCGAGTTCGTGAACAAGACTGCCGATCGTTTGTACCCGTCTACGCACACCGTAGTTCGCGAACGGATCATGAGGTGTTCAAAAGTTTCCAGGCCCTTGTACCATGTAATCCTATGGCATGGCGGCCTGGGAACTTTTGAGCTAGTAATTTACGCTAAAAGAATAAACCAGTGAAAAAGACGAAGAACAAAGGAGAAAAGTGGCACACACAACGACTTCCAGTCGATGTTTATGTCATCATGTACCAAATGACCCAGACTTCAACGTAACTGCTAGTATTTTCTCCGTTAGTGTTTGCTTTACTTTCTGCACATATTTCTAACAAACCGAAGGGCTGCCAAAGCATAGTAACGGTAACGGATGTTACTAGCGCCGAAAGCTGCACAAATTCTACGATCGCGAACAAACAACAGCACTGATACCATCTTTTTATACCGTGTCGACTCGCTATCAGTCAAATTTCCGAAATGTCAAGAACTAAAGTCGTCAAAACACTGCAAGGAGGCTGCACGATACATTACACGTTGTCAATGCAGAGCGCTTTTACCTTCGCGAGTATTGTGACCGAGAGCCAAGCGCTATGTTCAGCAAATTGTTTAGACTGTTCAGCAGCAACATACTATTTGTTTCTGCAAAAACAGACACAGATTTCGAGAGAACGCCATTCACTTACGCCTCTAAGTTGCTCCAATTTGTTGTGATGCTGTCACACACGGCAAATAGGGCAAATACTACGCGCCGCCATTTTAAAATGCAGAGCGATTTGGCTTGGCTAGGCTTGCATTGTTGGGCGAAAACGACTTTTTTTTTTTTTTTGAACATGGTAGCCAACAACGTTTTTAGGTTGTAGCTACTAGCTAGCCATGACGCAAACGCATTTAAAGGCCAACTCCGGCGATTTTTCGAGGTCGATGGATATCAATGAAATTCGCTGGGTACGTTCCTTTGCACGTTTCCGTCATTTATGCCAAATTACAGGCTTGAGACATGCGCAGATTGTTTGCAAATGAATTTTAAAGATTTTCTGCAAACGCCCTCCTGGCTTCCCACAATTATTGGCAACATTGCGTCTGTGACGTCAGTATTGGGAAGGCGGCGGAAGTGACGCAGCCGAGGGCACCGCTAACTTCGGCGCTTCGGCCGCTACAGCGAGCGTCTGCTGTGCACAAGGCGACAGACAGCGTTGGTTTGGCCGGCGCTTCACTTGTCGTCCCGGCTGTCACAGTTTTCATACTCCGCGCCGGCGTGACCGGCATGCCTTGCACGACTTCCGCTTCGTTCGTAACAACGTCTACGTCATACGGAGACAGTACACACGGTTGGGTTTCGGTTTCGGTGTTGCGCTTTTTTGCTTATTTAAAATTATTCTCCAATTTGCCGAGTATTTCTGCTATCGGGCCCGTAACAGGAGCGTCTCAGGAACATAAAAGCACCATTACTTTGACATGGCCAAAGCCGGAGTTGGCCTTTAATGTACTTCCGCAAGAGCATTCAGTAGCAGGATCAGGCGCTCCCCATAAATCAGTTCCAGCCAAAAAGGCAAAAAAAAAAAAAAAAAGCTGGGAAGAAATCTCTCGCAAGGCCTTACCGGACAAAGTGTAACCAACGTTTGCCAACCTTTTATCTCAAAAACATGCTTCGGTGCTCGCTTACAGATCAAGTTATTTTGATTTGTTAGTCACTAACAATAGCCTAGGACTTAATAATTCAAGTGCTATCTATATAAACGAACATCTTTGTCCTACACTAAAGAGGCTTCTCAGTATGGCTATCAGGCGTAAGAAAGATTGCCAGTGGAGATCCGTCTGGACCCACAAAGGAAAGATTTTTGCCAGGCAGTCAGATACTTCTAACGCAATAGCCATCACTTGTGAAGACGACCTCACTAAGATACAATCGGTGTAGTCCGAACTCTTTTTTTTTGTGTGTGTGTGTGTGTGTGTGTGTGTGTGTGTGTCTGTGTGTGTGTGTGTACAGTTCCATCTTTCAAAATTCACTATCACGATTTTGCATTGCCCCATGAAATTCTTCCGTATTCTGCTGCGCACAGTTCTGCTTTGCATATTAACGCACGCTCTGCCCTTAAGTATGATAAGATTGCTTATTTCCTAGACCAATTTTCTTTTCGCTATAGGCACCCGTCACTGACCAGAGGGCGCGATGGAGCTCTTATCGAACGCCTGAGTGTTGAGGGCACCAGCCGCCAGGGATACCAAGAAAATGAAACGCTTGCTGGACACATCGACGCGCTCAAGTGTCTCCCTTCTGGGCGCCTCTTTCAACGAACGCTTCCTACGTGCGTTCGTAATCACCTCAAGGATGTTGCCACCGCCTTCAATGCAGCACAAACGCGTTTAGAACGCGCTCTTTTCAGGCTGTGCCAAGGCAGCAGAAACGCTACAAACGCGTTTCAAACTCACTGCATTGAGGCGATGGCAAGTCACGTTCAAGTCAAGGAGCGTTTCTGAACATAGAGGATGCGGAGGATAGACACTCGATTTTGCTGCGTCCACTCGCTAGGCTGTGTTTTCTGGCGCTACCATCGTATCTCGGAAACTGCATTGCAGGGTGCCTATGGTATTTTTATGCTTACGGAAACATGGTACTATGACGGCTGTGCGATGCTCCGTCTTAATGGATACAAAAAATTGGCCGCGTATCTGCGTGCTTCGCTGCAAATGTCGTCTAAAGACGATAGAAGAGGCGCTGCGTGAGATATGAACGCCATCTGGCAATACGTCGGGAAACGTGAATGCTGTGTTGCGGCCTGGTAGTCCCGGCGCAGCAGCAGGCGAAGACCGGCGGTAACGCGACCGGCGGGGACGCCAGCCAGCCCGAACACGAGGTTTGGCGCGAAGCGCCGAAGCAGAAGAAACGTCCGCACTCAACGCGTACTCTCCACACACTCTTTTATATTCACGTCGCCTGGGTAAAGCAGGAATGCCAGAGCGGCGCCCCATGGCATTCGTACAGTGCAATACTGAACCAAAACCGAAACACAACAATGAGCTCGTGCAGAGGGCACGGAAGAAGCCAAGTTTCGGCGCAGTCGCATTTTCAGCGCAGCTTAAGAAACTAGAGTCTCTAGAATTACGTACCTGTGTATTTTATATTAAAGGAACACATCACCTAATACTTACCTAGTGATGTTGCGCCTCAGATATGCGTAATGTTTGCTTTTTGCTAAACAATGTACACAAGTATGAACCTAGTCAGCCGTTCACGATGGCTGGCCCTTGGGCAAGTGGTTCAACTTTGGCCGAGTGGCTGACTATCGTCTTTAAAATTTCTTCATCAATCGCAGTAATCGCAGGGGTGGTGGTGTCGCTATTTACGCGGAAGCTTCTAGAGATTATGATGCAATATCAGATTATACTTGCAGTACCAATGATTACGAGATACTTACACTAAAGCAAAACTCCGACGTTGTGGCTGTTGTGTATCGCCCCCCAAATGGGAATTCTGGACAGTTTATGAACTTTTTTGAGAAATTTTTGCATTTCGTATCAACTAATAATCTCAAACTAGTTTGCGGTGGAGATTTTAACATTAATATTCTTGAAACCAACTCCTACGTCCAAGATTTCAACAACACTATATGTTCAGTAGGGTTTAAGAATATAATCACTATACGCCGACACGCATCACCGAAAACACTTCATCGACACTAGACTTATTCATTACTAACGCGGAAACTACAGTATTGAGTGCAGGAACTATAGGCACCGTGCAGTCGAGTTCTCACGTGTGAGTGTGACTGCAGCGCCAGAACGCACAACCTAGCGGATAAAGAAGGCAACGTTGAGACGGCCCAGGGACAAAATAAAACGCGATGCGCGTCTCTCCGCCTCTGCATGAGTGTGCAGACTGTGGCCGGGCCAGAAGTGGGGACGCGAGCGAGCGTCTGTTTTCTGCCTGCCCCTAGCGGCCAATATCAGCCAACTTGAGACGGCCCACAGCGAGCGACGCAGCTCCCTCTGGTCAGTGGACGGTGCCTATAGCATCAGCTATAAGTGACCACTGCCCAATTTTCATATTTTTCTTAACAACCAAAACTCATAAAAATACACCATCTCCCGCTAAAGGGGACCATGAGGCGATGCGAAGCCGGAGCACTTGCACGATCGCGTTCCGTTGGCGTTCGTTGGGCATGCTACCGACCTCGCGTCGTGGAACGCGAAGAGGGACGCTACGCGCGTCGTATCTTCCATCTAGCCTGGCCGTTAATTCTCACAGGGCGAGCGGGGAACGCGGTCGACAGGCGGGCGAGAGGGGGGCAGCGTAGGAGAGGAGAGAGAAGGGGAGGGGACGCGCATGCGCTCGAGCTAATCGCGGCGTTGCGCAGGAGAGAATTTCGGCATGTCTAGCCCGCGTTTCAGAGGAAGAGTGGAAAGGGGGAGGGGAGAGGGGTATGGGAGAGAGTTAGGGGAGAGGGGAAGTGGAGAGTGTGAGTGGAGAGGAGGTGTGTGGAGAGGGTATGCGCATGCGCAGTAAGGGTGGTCACGCCGCACACCACCACCACCACCACCGGATTGAGCTCCGCCTTAAGATACTTCGCATCTAATACTCGAAGGACGTAATCACGATGCAGTACGTATCGGACGAGGCTTTACTTTTATTTAAACGCGATATTAGTGCTCAGGATTGGTCTTTTATATGCAAAATTAAGAATGTGCACGTTGCATACTCGACGTTTATTGAAAAATTTTCCCAAATTTATGCCATACACTTTCCATTCAGATCATTTAAACCATCAAAAAAGAATAAGAAAAACCTTGGGTCACGCCAGCTCACAAGAAAGCTATTAATAAAAAAATAAATTCTTTCACACCTTCTACAGGATAGAGCGGGGATGGATATAATATACGTAATCTAATAATGAGTACTAATCATGGTGCGCATGAAAGCATCAGACTACGTACAACAAAGTGAACGACTCCATTATTCAGCTTCCAGGCTCTTCCGCTAACACAAAAAGTACTAGAACACTTGCAACAAAAACGAATAACCAGGGGTAGCGTGGCCAGAATGGGGAGGTGTGGAAAGCGAGCCGTGTTTCCGTTGCACAAAGGTGCCGCGTTGCGCGATCCCTCCGCCAGGTCGAGATATAGCGCGACAGTCGGAGGCGCTGCCTGCTAGCATGTGGGAGACGGCAGTGTACACTCTAAGAAAAATTCGAGTATTTGGGGAGTATTCCTGCCACACAACTATAATCGTCATCCATCTCGCGTACTTTCCTCGCGTTATCGCCGCGGTCGCGGCACTTCCCGGTCCCGAACGACGCGCGCGTTATCAGCGTGACATAGCATTCTTGATAGGAAAGTGACGAGATCTGGGTTTTCAAGAAAGGAAACTCGAGCAAGCCAGATGACGATTATTGTTGTGTGGCAAGAATATTCCCCAAATACTCCATTTTTTCTTTGAGTGTACACTCTAAGACAAAATCGAGTATTTGGGGAGTATTTCTGCCACACAACAATAATCGTCATTTGGCTTGCTCGCGTTTCCTTTCTTGAAAACCCAGCTCTCGTCACTTTCCTGTCAAGAATGCTATGTCACGCTGATAACGCGCGCGCCGTTCGTGACCGGGAAGTGCCGCGACCGCGGTGATAACGCGAGGAAAGCATGCGAGGTGGATGACGATTGTTGTTTTGTGGCAGAAACACTCCCAAAATACTCGATTTTGTCTTAGAGTGTAAGCCGCTTGTGACGGAAGCTTGTCAGCTTCGTTGGTGTTGCACGTGGTTTTACGAGCAGTGGCGTAAATCATGGGGGGTGGGGGGTCAGCCCCCCCCCCCCCCCCTCGGCCTGACCACCATTGTGTTCAGGCCAGGGGGGGGGGACACCCCTTGCAAGTGTCCCCCCTTGAGATTTATCCTTCAAAAATAATATTTGTATTTCTTGGCAGTAAGGGTTGCGTACTCTCCGTAAAAGCAACTCTGAAATCTGCAGTCCTTCACTAACTCTTGGGTACGAGCTTTCCGAAGTTACTTCTTACGTTCCGCAATCATGTATTATGCTGGGCTTTGAAATGCGAAGTAAACGAAAAATTCCTGATCATCTACCGTTATTCACGTCGACGATTTCTCGGAAGCCATTCACAATGAAGTGTAAGCGCAACTGCTGGACTATGATTGTGTTACATTAAGAAAATCGCCGGTGAACATGAAAATGCTTTAGAAGAAAGATTCCAGAGGGAAAACGTGGGAGGCTATTTCTAAATGGTATACACGATCGGCGAATGGAGGTGAAGTTAAAAAAAAAAAACTGTACCTTTCGCGTTGCCACAAGAAAACGCTAACACTTTTACTTCATGGTCCAACAGGAACGACATACCTAAAAATATGCTGGAGCTATACCTATGAGTTACGCTTTGAAATACAACGTACGCGTATACTATTGGCTGAACATGCTGATTTCTTTTTCTAAATTTCATTTGACAGCATGATTTTAATTTTTATTTAGTTAAAACAAGCATATCTAAAAAAACAAAATGGCCGTCATTGCCAGATGTGTGTTCCTCCTTGTGATTTCCCTGGATTTACGCCACTGTTTGCGAGGTCCTTGCGTTAGTGTTCCTTGAGAGGAATAACGTGTGCAAAAAAAAAAAGAAGAAAACTCAGCGACCGTCTGAACGGATTCGCGCAAACGCACGGACAAAGAAGGTATGCACAAGGACCGTGTTTTGTGCCAAGCGCTGCAATTCGGGATACAGAACAGTGTGCGGAAAAGTGTCACTTTTCCGTGCGCCGGCATGCAGACAGATTTGCAGTTTCGAAGCGGGCCATCCCAAACGCCGACAGAGTGGTACAGGAGAACAGGGGCGTAGCCAGGGGGGGGGGGGGGTTCAAACCCCCCCCCCCCTGGCAGTAAGGGTTGCGTACTCTCCGCAAAAGCAACTCTGAAATCTGAAGTCCTTCACTAACTCTTGGGTGCGAGCCTTCTGTTTGCTTGCATATATACACACGCACACATACAAACGCACGCACGAACATACATAAATTATGGTTGAAATCCACTCCCCCCCCCCCGAAAAAAATTTCTGGCTACGCCCCTGCAGGAGAATTCAGCCATCTGTTAAAAAGACATTTTGACACAAGGTGAATGTACTGAACCCGTTGAAGTGCTGTAAAGGTTTTTACGTGCGTGTGTTAGAAGCACGGGCAAGTGGTAAGTGAATTAATCTGAACGTTTCATTTTCTCCTCTGGTTTTATTTCATTTATTATATTTTCATCGACTATAAATAACAACGCAGCGATGCTCACCTTGTGTACTTAATTGCGGGCTACGTATTTACAAAGCGCATTCTGCTATCGGGCTGCACAAATTGCAAAAATGCGTGCGTTGCGCTCATAGAAAGCACTGCAGGACAGCTGCAAAGTGAGATAACTAAAAATGGGCTATTTGAGGGCTGCTGTACACATCAAGGTTACTATACAACTTGACACACATATAATGTAAAGCAGGCTGACACTTTTGTTCAGCACAGTGCGCTTGCATTCAAAGCGAAAATTGTAGGGAGCTTTTTGCAGCTCTGTAAAGAGGGTGTTGCAGAAATTGGCTACGTCGAACATGTGAAGAATTGACCATATCAATGGTGAAATTCTGTTGAATCACGATCGCGGATTCATTTTCCTTTGAAGGGGCTCAAGCAGGCAGAAAGCGAGGGCAAATAAAAAAAAAGTTTAATACATGCATAACCTAAAAGGGTATCTACCAGTGTATTGCACATAAAATGACGCTAATTAATTTTTTTTGAAGCCATGAAACTAATCGCTGTCTCAATTTCTATTCAACTTTGAGCATACTGGCTCTGGGACGGCGCGACCTCGAGTGTAATGCAAATTCAGCATTGAGTAAATGGCCAAGAACAAATGGACAAGGCAACTCGCACTCTCAAGATATATTTAGTAGTGCGAGTAAATAGAAGATATCAAAGGTTATCGCGTGTGAATGTTAGAAAACGTCGTCAAAAATATAACGCTCCTGCAGGAAGGAGCTTTCATTTTTACTCCGTAAATGTGCAGATAAATCTTACGAAGATGAAGATCATTTTGCCTTCATCAAACATGTAACCATTGGCTCATTCGAAATAACACTTAATGGAAGAATGGTTTCATTATGTAGGCTTGAATTATGTCTGGTCGTTAGCTGCCGAAAGGTTCGCACTAATGCCGTGATCCTTGAGTGAGACGTAAGCCTTTTGGTAATTCGTAAATATTTTTATGTTCATAAAGCTCTTTTACCGGCAAAAATCTAGCAACGACCCACGAGAGTGCATGGTCGTTGGTAGGGGGCGTAAAAAGGACACTTCCCCCTAACTTCCCCGCCTCCCTGAAGCCGCGCCAGCGCTCCCCCCCTCCACCAGACGTGATTCAGCACGGGTTTGCACTCCTGAAGACAAAATCCTGCCGACGCCCATGCGCAAGTGCATTACCACAGCGCAAGCTGGCAGAGCCTCCGAATGCAGCGCCACTTCTGCGGGATGGCGAATGGGGGCCAACTTAGAGCAGCCGGTTTTTCCTACCAGGGGTGCTATCCTGGACACTGTCGAATTCCGCCATCTTGCCAAATTTTGTAATGGCGGCCCTTTAAGCCAATCGGAGGGGCCGTAGCAGCCCTCCGAGCCAATCAGACTTGACCAAAGGCGGAATTCGACAATATCCAGAACAGCACCCCAGCGCAAGCTAACACGCTCGTAAAACCATTCCGCCGCAGCACCCTCTGCGAACTTCAATGTGGAATAAACGTGGTTTTATTCATTCATTAACGTGAAACCAGACAAACACTAACGCAGTGTGTCTGGTTTCACGTTTGTGTCAGTGTTGCGCAGGTTATTCCTTTTTGTGTTAAAATGCACCAACTCGCCCAGCAAGTCCGTCTAAGCTCTTCCGCTAGACTGCGCGGCATATCGGCTTTTTTTTTTACTTTTAAACGCGATTTGAAAATATAAATCCTTCTCACATCACGAAAAAGATGCTTGAATGTGGCACTATCAGTCACAAGCTTTTCATTTCTACCAGGATTTAATCACACGTCCTGGCGCGAAATATTGCCTTTCTTTGCGAAGTACTTCCTTCGCTGCGCAGAGACGTTGCACAGATTCTGCAATCGCGAGAACGACAGCACTGATACTATCTCCTTATACTTCATCGACTCCCTATCAGTCTAACTTGCAAAATGCCGACATCTCAACTCATCAAAATACTGCAAGGGGTATGCAAGCTTTTAATGCAAAGCGGTCGATCTTAACTTCACCGCAGCGGTGGTCGAGTGGTTAGAGCGTCCGCCTCCAATGCGGGAGGTACTGGGTTCGATTCCCGGTGCCGCCGGGTACCCACCGGTTTATCTAATGGGGAGAGAGGTACCCCGGCCTGGCGCTCGGTGTTGTGGGTACTCATATCTCGAGGTGGCCTATGTCCTTTCGCTCTTCTTAAGCCTGCTCCATGCTCTCTTGTTGATAGGTTGCAGGAAAAATCCGAAAAATCATTACTATACCTTCGTGAATATCGTCCTGCAGATCCACAAGTATTGAACTGTGTTCATCAACTCGTTAACACTGTCTAAAAGCGACACACTGTCCGTTGCTGCGAAACCAGGCACACGTTGAGAGTTCGCGATGCAATTCTGCGCTGCTAGAATGCCAGTGCTGAGGAAACCAGCGTTGAAGTACTCTCCTCGTAATATACTGTAGTTGTAGGCAACTACTTCGCGCCACTTTTTTTTGATGTACTCATAGTGGTTTGGCTTGGTTAGGCTTGGGCTGTCTGGCCGAAACGATTTTTTAAAAGGGATCTTGAACCATTTTTCCAAGTAATGATCGGGTGATCACACTGTCGGAGTTTATTACAGCGAAAGCTTTTATGAGATCACAACAGCCGTCTTATAGCGAAAGCTGTTATATCACAACAGCAGTGCCGTAGTTTTCCGCCGCCGGTGTCCGTAACCGTCATTGCGCGAAATAAGAAGTAATGAATATAGAAAAAATTCACAAGGAGGGGATTTGAACCCTGGCCATTTGCGTGGCAGTTGAGTATTCTACCACGCCACGCCGGTGCTTGGCACTCCTTCTCAAAAAGACGCTATACAGGCGTCATGTCGGGCAAGGAATCGCAACATATGTAATACAGCGTAGTAGAAGAGTAAAATAACAACCAGGCGTCACACGATGCTAATTGCGCAACGAGTGTGTGGTTTAAATCTTCCTACCCACCACAAAGTTCTCCGCCATACTTCTTCAACGTCATCAGCCACATCATCAGAAAAATGCACATATTTCCATACAGATGTGTAGCGGATACCTCGCTTCTCCGCGGGATGACGAACAATGGCATAGTGGGGGGGGGCTTCCCTATACTTCAGAAAAATGATGATTTATGGCGTAGTGGATACCCTGCAAGTGCACTTGTATCAGTTGCCGCAAAGGAGTTTACAACGAGATGTAGAAAGGCCGCTCTTCCAGCTTTCGCGGGGACTGTGCTGTGTGTTCCGCGCAGGCCTGGCATTTTATGCCTCACAAATCAATCGCCGCACATTTTTAACGCGATAGCGTTAAAGAGCTCGTATCGCAGAAATTCCGCCGTCGGCGTCGGCGCTGTTGGTTGTGAGCGAAAAATGATCATCTTGTCCGTGACCGAAAAATCGAAAAAGCTGCAAATAAAATAAATAATAAAAATGTTGGGTCCGAGTGAGTATCGAACCCAGGCCGTCTGCGTGGCAAGCAGGTGTTCTACCACACAGCCACGCCTCTTTTTTTTTTTTTTTTTTTTTTTTTTTTTTGATCATGGTATTTAATAGAATGCGTATGAAAATAGTACACAGTACCGCAACAGTAGAGTTACACTACTACAGACACTTAGCGACAATGAAAGTACAAGCACTTTCACAAAACTGGAAGACTAACTTATAGTCTGCTTGGAGCTGCACTGAAAGTAACTTTCATGCTTCACAAAAATACGCGTCCTGTATACAGGTGTCCCAGTACGAGATGTAATATCCCAGGAATATTGCGTGGTACAAGCGTACATTGCCATCTGGCGTCACACCATGTCAATATCCTAAGGACTTGGTGGTTTAAAGACAGCCGCCCATTACAAAAGGCACACACATTACTGCGCGTATTCCCTTAAGACCGCGTAGTGGGTGCATGCCAACGTCGAAAAAGTTTCTCGCGCATAATTGCTCCTGGTTTAAAGCATGCTACCCATTACATAAGGCACACACCTTAGTGCGCGCATTCTGTTAAACACTCGTAGTGGTCGAAGTAAGCACTAGGGGCAGGATATCGCTATCGCGTTCAACTCTTAAAGGCGAAGCTTAAGCGTCCCCCAATTTTTTTCTCGAATCCATCAAGTACGAGCGGAGTTGTAGGGATTTGTCGTCCCCTTTCAGCGCTTTCTCCCATCTTTCGTCAGGACGAGCGAGCTGGAAGCTGGACAGAGAGGGATAACAAATGCGAAAGAAGCTATCACGCACGGGTCATGACCTTGAGCGCGCGTCATATAATGCAAATCGCTCTCTCCCGGTGGTATTCTGGCGCGCGCTAGTGCTTCTCCTGTGTCCCGACATGTGGCAGCACCCGGTGGCAAGAGGCAGATCATGTCGGAACGCCGCTCTAACCACGGATCATATCCTCTGGCTATGCCTAATAGAGCTTTTTCAAGCACACGAGCACCACCAACGGGCGCGCAAGCACTCAAGTACTCCGCAGCAGCCGACGCGACGCGAGCGCAGGCCTCACGCTTTAGCTTTCCGCCTGCGTCGTGCCAGCACTTCTCATATCAAGTGAATTTGGCAAAGTGCAACATATTACTGCGCAATTTGATCAATAACTTCTGTTTTGATCTCTTCCACGGCCAGGGGCGGCGCCAGGGTTTTTTTTTTTACGGGGTGGGAGGGGGGGGGGCGCTCACGACAAGCGAGTTCCTTTAGGGGAGCAGGGAGGCGAATAACTTATGGGTTGAGTTTTAAATATATTGCCGCTTAGGGGGTAAGGGTGGGGCAGGCGGAATTTTTTTTTCGGGGGGGGGGGGGGGCTGTTGCCCCGCCACGCCCCCACTGGCGCCGCCCCTGGCGCCAGTTGGGACGCCAGGGGCGGCGCCTCTGTACGATTTCCGTTTGTGTAGCGTCTGTTGGACCAGCTGAGTGGTCCTGAAGCGCCAATATATACACACACACACACATATATATATATATATATATATATATATATATATATTTTTTTTTTTTTTTTTTTTTGGGGGGGGGGCAGTATGCCCGTAAAGCACACATTAAATAAAATGGCGCAGCTTCGTTTCCTATAGATGAAGTCCAGGAGCGGTCAACGCAATTGGCGGATTCATTTGAAATCAGCGTACGTCGATACTGTCGACAAGCACAAGGTCAGATTCTGAGATTGAAAGATTGCACGAGAGAGGATAGTCGGAATAATTAAGATACATTGATTAAACGGCCTGCGCGTCGCTCGCACCGTAGGTAACAATTAGTAAGCTTCTACCACCCTTTGGCGGCAGGTGTTGCGGTTCGAAGGGTGGTAGAAGCTTACATACGCCCGTTATGTTTTCGCGTGTTTGCTCACAGGTGACCATATACGTATAGAGTTCGTGCGCGAAAACGACGGTACCCTGACTGTCATAGATTTTTAGAAAGATATGTATTGTCTTAAAAAAAAGCACCCTGTATATGTTCTTCGTTTTATGCTAAACAAACTGAAGAAACGTTCTGTCGAAAATCTTTCCACTCCCCTTTCCCATTACCCCAGCGTATATATAGGGTAGCCAACCGGGCCGGGCATGTTTCTTGTTAACCTACCTGAGTCTGTCTTTTTTTCCCTTCCTTCCTAGTGATACACCCATGTATCTAGCCAACGACTTCACGCGAAAGTCGCGGCGACCGGCCAAAGCTTAAAGTGGCATAAAAAATAAAAGTAAAATCAGAGAGAGAGCCGAGAAGCCGTAATCTTACCTACCCTCAGCGCGATATGGGCCGGCCGCTAAGGCAGACCGCGTCAGCCGTTTCCCAAAGAAGCCGATACGGTCGGGCGTGCTGTCACGGCTTCACCCTGGAGAAAAGGAAAAACTAAAAGAGACCTCTTGGTTTCCCGCAAAAACAACGTGATCGCACACGTCGGCGGCCGAATCGGCCAGGTGAAGAGCACGAGCGCGCCTGCGTATATCCTGGAGCAGTGCGTGCTTGTTTGCTGCGCATTCAGTGTTCACTGAGGCCCGACGGATCGTTGAAGTAGCTACGGGGGCTACGGTCTGAGCATGTATAGCGTGGGTTGCGGCAACACAAAGCAAGAAAAAAAAAAAACAAGTCTCTTTATTTTGCAGAAAAGGCCGCTATAGCTCGCCAGATTTCACCCACATTGCTGCCCTGTGGACACCGTTAGGTCTTGCCTGTCCCCGGTATCGCCGTTCATGATTTACATGATTTACATGAATGTACATGATTTGGTTTAACTGAAGCTTCAGGATGGCGGAATAGTCACAGTCTAGCGGGGCTCCCTGGGAATTGTTGAATTCCCAGGGAGCCTAACGCAGCACTTCTCAACATCATTCATCCCGAAGCCTTCGACCAACTCTGCCCGGACTGTGGCGAGGTTAGCAATCTAGATCGCATGCGCTGGCGGTGCCCCTCGTTACGGGGTCCCAATCAAATCACCGAAGTAAAGTGGTGCTCTCACCTAAGGAGCTCGGACCTATTCCGGGGCCTCCAGAGGGCCCACGATGCGGCTGTTAGGCTTGGCCTATCCGTCCCACGTGGGACCGGCCCGACATGCTGCCTTAGGGCGGCCTGGCTATCTCTCAGGATTCTTGTCAATTAGGTTCATCGTATCCGTATCCGCATGTCAAATTCGCCGTCTTCTATGTTCCGATTGGCTCACGGCGCTGCTGTACATCCTCTCTGAGATACTCAGAATGCCACTGTCACAGGCGTATCCAGAGAAGGGGGGGGGGGGGGTGCGGCAGAAAGGGTTCAGAAACCTCAAACAACATGGATGGGCGCTTAGTCTTTCGCGCACAGCCTGCGGACACTGCGGGGAAAAACTTGAGCATTCGCTGCTAAATTGCCCGACCTTCAACTCTTCTCGCTACACTTGCGCTGCTGGCAAAATTTTAGCAACTCAATTTAGCTCAAACTACTCTCCATTATTTCTTACTTCCTGAAGGTTCTGCACCACCTTGATATGGGGCCCACAAAGCTGTCCTATAAGTCTCAGACCCGGCGCTAGACTCTCAGCTGTACTCCACTTGCGTGTGATATATGACGTGTTGTTCGTGTGGCTCTCATCACGGTTTTTTTTTTCTTTCTTCATTTCCTTCCTCTTCTTTCAGCTTGTTATTCGGGTGGGCGTTATGTTCATTTCAGTAGACACTCGCTAGCCCACTTCTATTTATCTGTGTGTGGAGTCGACATATGTTTACGCGATGACATCTAACAGCGTTTATTCTCGTTGGCGATAACTCAGATAAACCAAAACCTTCTGACACAGCCTTTTCGGACATGTAGACCGATGCGAAACTAAGCAGATTGCTTGTATTCTCGGAGCGCCGACCAATTATGGAATCGTGCTCCGGAAGATGAACACTCTGTAGCATGTCACTGCATAAACAATTACGCTCATCGTCGATGTAAGTGTCTGCGCTAGTGTTTCGGGACCACACTTATGCTCGACACTGAACTTTTCCTGACCCAACCAATGTTCACCTCTGATAAGACGGCACAAGCTTGTGCGCAATCTTAAAAATGATTTTTTTACTGGCGTTCTTGTACTCTATAATAATAATTGTTGCGGTTTTACGTCCCAAAACCACGATATGATTATGAGGGACGAAGTAATGGATGGCGACAGAAATTTTGACCATCTGGTGTTCTTTAAAGTGCACTTAAAGCAAAGTACACGGCCCTCTAGCATTTCGCCTCCGTCGAAATGCGGCCACCACGGTCGGGATTCGACCCCGCGACCTTCGGGTCAGCAGTCGAGCACCATAACCACTAGAACACCGCGGCGGGTGTCAGTGTGGATTATGTCATAAGTTAAATAAAGAATATATAACTCAGTTTCCTGGACGAACTCTGCAGGAGTGGTCGGTGCAAAGGGTTCAACCCAAACACCCTGGCAAGGCTTGGACCCTTGCCACAATAATGAAAAAAAGAAGGCAATTGACGTTGGTATACTTCCTTAATATCTTCCTTTCCCTCCGCAAGCATTTCTTTTTTTTTTTTTGTTCTTCTGAAGAGCCCTTGCTATGTTGAGCAGATGACACGTGCAGTCCTCCTAGCGAAGCGCTAAGTCGTTATCGCCAAACGCGACGTTTTCTCTTCGAGGTGATACAAGCTTGGAAGTGGAGCCGGACAAAAAAAGTATAAAAGCCGCCTTCGAGCTGCGAAATTCAAGCTTTCCTCAGCCACTATACGTTTTTCTCTGTGAACAACTGTTGCGAGCGGGCGTTGAACCCAATGTCTTGAAGCGAAAGCACTGCAGAAAAGGAAGCTTCGAGACAACAATGTGTAAACAATGCGCATCAGCAGTACTTTGTAACATCTTTGTAGTATGATGACATTTTTTTTCTAAAACTGCCAAATCGAGAAACTCAAACTGGGCTAAATTTCACGGGAACGTAAATTACGTCTAAGTGTCCATCACTTTAGAAGCATTTGTAATGAGAATGGAGCAATTCCTGGTTGTAATCCGGTATCAAAAAAGCAGTTTCGAGTAAAAAAAAATGAGCGGCATCCTGTACCTGTTTGAGTCTAACTGAGCCAGATCCACTAAACAAGCGCGGAGTCAACACCTCGTGACCAAAACAATCAACAAGGCCGCATACAATCTGCTTCATTTGTGATCTAGTTGCTTTGCTATCGTGCTTTCGTTCCACAATTACCTTTTCTTGGGCGAGTTGGTACATACTGAAGGAAATTATACTGTACCGCGAAAGTCGAGCAGAAAGAATAAGAGGCAGAATTTTCCACTTTTTTTCTGTCTGTTAGTGTCCTTTTCGAGTTTTGTGCTACGGTATCATGTCATTCTTTCGCTCAAGACGGCATATTCGAAAAGTTGTCGTTGTTCCTCGGACACTTGGGCAACCCACTCCGGGGGATAGGCCATGGATCGGACGGTGCCTTGCTTAAGAAGTTAATTCGATTGCTGAAGGAAAGGGTTTGAAATTGTATAATTTAGCCATTACGCATTAACGATATAACCAAGTAAAATAAAAAAAAAACTAAAGAGAAACGACTAAAAAGGCTAGATAACATACAGATATACATATAGATAAATGAACAGCTGTGATTAAGGAAAGAAACGTTACAAAAAGAAATTGAATTAAGTTACAGTTAACATTCAATTCTATATTAGACTCTCGTAGGAAGTTGAATACAGCGTCGAAAACATTCCTGTGTCTAAAGCCAAGTATGGTAGCACCAAATGAAAGAACCACCGGAAGTGACAAATTCAAGCCCATCGTTCGAAGCGGTTCTTCTAGTAGACCTTTTTTTCTTTTTAGTTTTTAAGTTTTAAACCTTCGGAACGTCAAGAAGAAGTTATCCAGAGATTCACTGCCATTACAATAAATGTGACTGAGCCAGACTTTCATTTGAAAGGGAAGACAACGGAAATTAAAATATTGGGCACCGATCTATTCACTGGAGAAGAAGTGATCCCAAAAAACAATATTTTTTGTCATGTCGAAGATATTCAATTATTAGAAAAATACTTCTCATTACTCCGCTTTCAGATATAGGCTTAAACGTAACTGCAGAAATTGTACTAAGCTTCGGTGCATTTGGTTTGATATATTGCCACAGGGATGCTTTTAATGCGGTGTGTAATTTCATCCAAGCTGCTAAACGTACACCCTTTTAATCTTGATTTCAACGACTATTCGTAAAGTAAATAAAAATGCGTTAAAATCTAACAATTCTATTCGAAATTTTTCTGGTCAGATTAATACGACAGCCTGGTCTACTAGTGAAATCGCATAGTAATTGCAGCAGCTATTTTATATACTACCCAATATTTCCTTTTTATTATTTTTTAAGATTCAACATTGTTCAAATTACTTAACTCGAACCCAATTAATTACACCACGACTTGACTAATTAATTACCTAATTAATTTTAAATTACGATTTCTTGGCCAATCCCCCATAGTGTTGAAGGAAAAACAAACAAACAAACGGCGCGGCATAAAACCAGCTAGGAAGAAGCTTAGAAGGAGCAGAAGACCTGAAGCATTTTTGAAGACCTTATACAGATGTCAAAAACAAGAAGACGCTGCCGACAGCCCAGAAGGGCGCCCCTGTTTCCGGGAAGGACCCCTCACTCTACAAGTCAAGTCATCGCCATTACAACCACGCAACAAAGTGCTGCACCAATGAAAACACAAGGATGGTGTCAATTGTGTCGCAAAGTATTGCAGCATCGTTCATTCGCTGCCATTTAGACTTCTTTTGCCCATCCAATTCAATTTGTTATTCAAGCCCAAATGAAATTGTCCAATCTATAAGAGCCAAACCCAAATGTTACTCCTGAATACCGACGATAGTGGACTGTATACATTTTAACTGCAATATAGGTTTGAAGTATTTTGGTGTAATGAAAAAACTGGCAAAAAATATATGTAGTAGGCTCGACCATATTGTCAGCAGCAAAAAAAACTGCGTTTTTCTAAGTTTCGCTTAATGTGGACTTGGCTCTTCTTTTTTAAATGCCTCATGCATTCTTGTTTTTTAATCAAAGGAACCGAAATTTATTCATAACTCGGAAGGCCCATCGCTGTGCAAGAACACGCGAATACAAAAGAAAGAAAGAAAGAAAGAAAAGAAAACGAGTACTACCGAAACGAAAAATTAACAATAAGTGTTCAAGACAACTTGAAGTAAAGCCCCACTGGGCTTAACAACAAATATGATTATTTGCGAAAGTTGATTTCTGCAAAGAGAACTTTCCTGTTGTCTCTAAACACAATTTTTTACTGATCATGTTGACGCAACAAAGGCCATGGCCCCATTGGCCGCGCACGTGGCGTTGAAGGCACAAGCTTAGCTCAGTGTATTGCAGTATCAAGGCCATTTGTTTCTACCACACTATTCCACCCCAATACAACATAGCTAATGTGCCAAAAACCACATTGCCACAAACCACATTCACCAAAATGGGGGGGGGGGGGGCACCACGAAATTTTGGTAAAGTACGTGGGTTTAGATTAAAATAGGTGTTTGTCTCAAATAGTCAACCTTTTCAGCGAGTGACCCCCCCCCCCCCTTCTCCCGAAAAAAATTCCTGGCTACGGGCCTGCTCCCAAGACAACGGTTCTCTCTGCCCCCTCCCATCACCGTTCGCTATGGTCACGCTATTTGTAATATCACCCTCCCCTCCTCTTCAACCTCACTGCCTTACTCACCAGTTTACATAGCGTACAAATCAGGGCTAGTTAAGAAGCACTACGCTATTAAGTAAGGCAAGAAAATGAAAACAAAGATGGCGCGGTTCCCGAATTCGTCAAATTTAAAAGCTGTTGCAACTTATGATTTGTTGCTCAACCGGAAAAATTTAGACATCATACAGTGATTACCAGACTCGCGGCTCTCGTTACGCAAGAAATCATATAAGAAAAAAAAATGCGTCAATTGTTTAACATCGATCTAAAGTTATTCCTTTGTGATGGACAAAGCCGCGGATTTTCGATTTCCTTGCGAAAATGGTAAACATGTGATTACCAAGAAGTTTTCCTCCAGCATTGCTGCAATCCCAATATGCAAGTCTGCGCTATCTGGACGTTGCTGCGACTAGTCAAGGTAAGAAGTGACGTTTCTCTGCAGATTCCCGTGTCTTCTATCGCCCGAAAAAAAAAAAAAAAGGGATGACGGCTTTTCTTGAAGGCGTCTCTAAAGGCAACGTTGCTGCCTCTCGCCCAGCTGGCGTTCAAGGACCTTGCACCGAGCTTTCCCAGTCAGTCAGCGTGCCAGCCTCTCGGTAAATAGCGATAACGGCCGAAGCGACAACCCTGGTCAAACCGGGCAGCCGGCGCAGCTTGCAGCAGTTCTGCCGAAGTGAGCGGCAGACCTCTCTTTTTGGGTACGAGTATCAGTCAGATTTTAGCATCCAAGGTGATAAGACCTGTTGGGTGAGAAAATTACAGAAAGATGCGCCCTGCGTAAAAGAAAGAAAAAAAGAAAGAAAGCAATGTGGCTCAAACAGCATCCTTTTTTTTGTTTTTTTTTGCCAAGTCTAAGGAGTTAACTATACAGAAAGCCTACGCTTGCTAAGATACATCAGAACTCAAGCGAGCAAAATGGGTAATCGGCACTGTCTATCACAGGCCTAACACGAGGCGCTGCACTCTAGCTCCTATGGATGGAGCTGCGTCTTCTCCTCGTACCAGCTGCTATTGAAGACGAAGCCACTTACAACGCGAAAGCGCGCAGCATACGGAGATATTGGCGATCTGTGGTGCTATTGTGGATACAGTCGAATTAAGCCTTATTGTTAGAATTCGTAATGGTGGTATTCTAAGCCAGTCAGAGAGGTCATAGCAGCCCGATGGGCCAATCAGAGTTGACCAATGGCGGAATTCGACAACATGGCGGAATTTGACAATGTCCAGAAACGCAGTAGCGGTCAACGTAAGGCGTGTTTTGAACGTCCGTCGACAACATTGACCCCGCTTCGAGTTGCGAGTGTCATATGCCGTCAGCACCAGCAATGTTGCCGTCGATTTGTATAAACTTCGACGACAAAGCAGGAATGGCGAAGTCACGCGGAAGTTCTCCGATATGGGATGGTCATACAGTGCGTAACATTCTACAGCCGACTGTAGGATTGGGCATGTTAGTACACCATGATTAATAGTGCATATCAGCGCAAACGACCAGAGGGGACAGAAGAGAGGACACCGAGCACTGAACTTCCGACAATTTATTTCTTTGGAAAGCCTTCGCTTTTTACATAAACACACTGGTGCCACAGCCATGCCCGGAACACAATGATATTGCAAGAATTCATCACGTGGACAAACATAAGTACATCTTTTCTTTATCAGTGAGCGCGACAGAGGGGGTACTGACACAGTCATCCTTTAAAGAAATAATCTTTCCTGCCTCGATGATTTCGCGTGTGGTGCGATCTCTGCATTTTGCGACAATACTACAATCTGAAAATCTACACCTACACGTGCTAGATTGAGCAAAGAGCCACCTTTGCTTTGACCGATCAACGTTACACAAATGTTCTTTCAACATATCGTTTAAACAACGACCCGCTTGGCCACCGTAATATATTCCACATTCCACAGAAAAGGGTAGCTGGTAAACTACATTAGGAACTACACAAGGGTAGCTGGTAAACTACATTAGGAACGCAATCTCTAAACTTTTTGGCATGGTTGGTAGTACACCCACGATTGGGTCTGGACATTGGGACAGACAATTTGCACAAGCTGCTCAATTTTTGTGGGGTCGACAAAAGCACGTTCCCGTTCACTCACTGCGCTACTTTTTATGATATTGTGCACTTTATGCATATATGAAATTAGGGCAAAATTCTGTTTCTCTCTAGAAGCTTGGACTTCGTCAGTATTCTCTCTTGACTGAAAATCACGCAACAGTCCTTCGGTGACAGAAACTTGCACATGGTCAGGGGTCCATATATGCATAAAACAGTGCACAACCTCAGAAAAGTAGAGCAGCTAGTGAACGTGCTCCGCAGGTTTCACGTTAGTGGAGCTGAAACACCTTTGCCTACGTGCTTCGCCAGTCCCCAATTTTAAATGCGCAGCAGCTTTTGCTCGGGGCTGTGTCCATCCTTCCCTCACGCGTCCGCTCCTCACTGCGTATGCGCCAACTCTCCCCCCTCTCCTCGCGTGAGCGCGAGGAAGTGGGGTGGAGGAGGTGACGTAAGCGCTGCCTCCGCTTCGTTTCTCCTCTCTCATTTCTCTCTTTCCGCCACAGCTGTGCGCTTGTATATAATGCGTTGCGCTCTCGCTCCCGTTGTACTCTCCTTCGCAACGGCGCTATGGACGCTCGCGAAGCTGAACGTAAACGGCAACGCCGGCAGGCGAATCTCAAAGCTGCGAGGCAACGCGAAGCCGAAGCGCAACGGAAACATCGAGCTTGGGGGGGGGGGGGATATAAGCGGTACACAACATATACACAACTCCACACACAAATGAAACATACACGGAAACATACAAATGGAATAACAATGGAAATACAAGTGAACACCAAGCGCTGCTTCGCATCCTCACGTGGCTTCCCTTTAGTGGGAGATGGTGTAATCTTTTTTTCTTACGTTTTAACCAACTGTAATATGTTACATATTGGGATGATAGAATCGATTATATAGTGTAAATTATTTTCAGCCATGGCGATTACGTACCGGCTAGGCAAGATGTGGAGACTTCAGCACGTGACCCACGTCTCAAGATTGTGACCCACGTGACCCACGCCCGAGGTCGGATCATTTTGCTGTGACACTGTCCACGGGGTTGGCGCGCCCACTACGGGTGGAGCCATCCTGCAGATAGAGCTTTACCGGGCCGGTGTTTTGTGGCAATGCCTTTTCCGGTGCATTTTCATCTTCTTTCCCGTCATTCTGACCAATAAGCAAGCGCGGAGCATTAAAAGGCATTGGCGTAGGAAAAAGCATCGCTACAAAATGCCGGCCCTTAACGATATCTTGCTTCTGAGAGACAAACCAAGTAGGCACACGAAACCACAAAAACTTGAGACAGGAGGCATATTGAGGTTCCTTTTATTAAAAGAACTTTTGAAGAAATTCGTATAGAAAAAAGGCGTCAATACTGGCACCCCTGTACGTATCGTTTGGATGTGGCTATATAAGTCGATTCGAATGGTGTGGTATTAATGACGCGACAGATTCCGAGTTATACAAAGCACGAAACTTCGATACTGGCCAAAAAAAAAAAAAATCTCCCGCATCTTCCCACGGGGGGAACTCGAGTAAATGCGCCGCAGAGTGGTGGGGGTATCGCGTGAATGTTGCGTAATTGGGTATGGTTTGGGAATGCTTAATTGTTACACGATGCGCACACCAAGTACGACTTGAACGGCTCCAGCGTGTACGAATTTCCGTGTCCGCAGCTCGCTTCAAACGCTTGCGTTCAGCGTCGTATGCTCGTCTCTTCGCAGATTTGTCTTCTGCGTTGCTTTCTGTTGTTGACGCCGACGACGGTGAGGGTGGGGTAACGTTGCCTTCAACGAGTGGTGGGACGCTGATTGAAGGTACTGTTGCTTCCATCGCATCTACTCGAGTCAAGCAAAGCGTCAAGTCAAGCGAAAGCCAAGTAAAGACGCCCCTGACTGAATTCCGAACGCGCGCTCCGCCGCTTATATACACACCGCCCGCGTTCGAGGGAGAGGAGGGAGGGAGGAAGAGAGAGAGGGAGAGGAGAGGCTTGCTGCCGGCACGAGACGAGCCGAGCATGCGCAGTGGGGGTGTGGACGGCGCCGCCGACGCCGCAGGTGCGACTAAGAAATGCTCCGCATTTAAAACGCAAGCCACGCATTAACGAGACAGAGTAAATCTAAAATCGGGTCGCTCGATTTATATAATTAAACTTCGACCGTCATTCGAGCATTACTAACCTTAAGCAAGAACTTCTTAATTTAATTATAATTGTTGGGGTTTAACGTCCCAATAGCACGATATGATTATGAGGAACACCGAAGTGGAGGGCTCCGGAAATTTCGACCACCTGGGGTTCTTTAACGTGCACGTAAATCTAAGTACACGGGCCTCAAGCATTTTCGACCCCATCGAAAATGTGGCCGCCGCGGCCGGAATTCGATGCCTTGACCTTCGGGTCAGCAGTAGAGCATTAAGCAAGAACTTGACCTACAGCCATTGGAAGCCCGTCACTCTTTTTCATTTTTACGTCTCCTTCATAAATACGTTCATGTTCTGCCGTGTCATCACTTACTAATTCACACCCCTACGCGTACATCACGACGTTTACATAACGGCCTCAGCATTATAGTTTTTGGAAGGACTCAAGCTTTTAATTCATCTGCACTACCACGCGCAATCGCACTATGGAACGATCTTCCGAAGCTATTGCCACAATCACTGACTGTAACTATTTTCGTAAGCAACTAAACAGATATTTTAATATTGTATAAGCTTTTCATTGGATACTGCTTTACTGCTCTTGGCCTGTATTGTACTTTGGTTTGTATTTACTGTGCTTCGTATTTTGTTATTTATTGCTCTGTACCCCCCTCACTCAATGCTTCTTCAAAAGTCGTGCGATCTACCTATTCTAAATAAAACATAAAAATAAAAACGCCAGGCCTGTGCGGAAAGCGCAGCACAGTCACAGCGAAAGCTGGAAGAGCGGCATTTCTAGAGCCCGTTATAAACTCTCTTGTGGCAACTAATACAAGTTCACTTGCAAGGTATCCACTACGCCATAAATCATAAATTTTGTGAACTTGGGAAGCACCCACTACGCCATTATTCGTCATTCTTCGTAGAAGCGAGGTACCATCTGTAAGGCATTATGTGCACTTTGTCGATGGGACGGCTGATGACGATTAATAATTATGGCTGAGCCTTCTGTAATGGGTTGGAAGCTTTAAACGACCCACTAGTTACGTAATTCGCGTTGTATGACGCCCGATCGCTATTTCACTCTTCCACCACGCTATATAACATACGTTAACGTTAAAGGGACCGACAACTGCCCAGAATATGAAATGAAATGACTCCACGGACGGAAAGATTGTCCGTCGTATTAACTCAAACCAACCCTGCTTTTTTCGTTAGAGGCGGATTTATATTTTTATTTCTTAATTGAAAGTCGCGAAAAATGACCTGTGGCGCCGCAGCCGTCGACAAAGTGAATGCCCTTGGCGCCCGACGCGCATGCCAGGCACGTTCAACGATGTTCTGGTATCTTGTAAGATAAAGTAACGACTATAATTTTTTTTCTTGGCGGCCACAATACGGCGGCGACGGTGGCGTACGATCGGTAACCAAGTGACGATCACAAACCAACCAGTTATTTGTCCGAAATACACTAGTGAAGCTCTAGGGCAAAGATTAAAATTTTAGGATCGAAGTGTCATGGATATAGGTTTCTCATTTTCCAAGGAACTGGGGTGGAGGAGGAGTTGAGGAGGGGAGTCAAGTTGCATTTACTTTTTTGCACAAGATAAAAAAATAAATATGGTTTGCTGCGACCAAAACTCAAGTTCGGAAGTTTGTTTACAGAAGGTTCATCAGTATGGTACATGTCTAGAACAAAATGACGTCGCTGATGAAGAGCGGCTGTAGCAGCCATACACCTAGAAGTAGAAACATGACCAAGATACATGCTCCTGTTGCACATCATACGATCACAAGAAGAGAACTGGCATCGAGCAAAAAGAGTATGGAATTTTCGATATACATTCGGCCTTTTCGGAAAACGATCTATAACTTTCTAATTGGATATTGACTAGCTTCGTTGCTTCAAATGTTAGTTAATTAATTTTGCCTAATTAAGCAATTAATCAGAACACGAAAATTGTGTGTGTGTGTCTAACTCCATGCAATAGTCGGGAACATGAATTTAGTCGCGTCTTCATAGAGTGCGTCGGCATATTTTTAAAGGCTAATGTTAGTTGGGGCACCCTGCATACTACCTACACACGCATGCACGGAATGCGAACCTCCCCCCTCCCCTCCCGAAATAAAATCATGGATACTCTTTTAATGACATCGTTCATATAGAGACCCTCTTGGTGTGTTCTTTCATACGAGTACCGTAACCTGTCATCAAGCCAAGTCTCACCGCTATTTGCGGATGTCTGCTGGGGCTTGTACCGTCGAATTTGTCCACTATTTAGAATCCCCTTTCCTAATTATCACAAGCCAAGCTTGGCGGCCCGTTCGCGGGCACTCTGAACCCTACGTGGGACTAGCCGGGTGGCGCGGGGTCTCCCCTGCGTCTTCTCTGGACCCCAATAAAGTTTGCATCATCATCATCATCCTAATTATCACAAAACATGCGCACCGCAGACCGCACTCACCTGTCTCGTTTATAAGAGTGGTGACCACGCATTTTTCTTGATGCCCGTATAGAGCTTCATGCCACCCTGCAGTAATGATAACCAGAGCAACATCCATTCACACACGTATAAAAAATTATGGAAATAATTTTCAGCTTCTTATTCAATGATTCCATTTACACTGCCGTTCTCGTTTAAAATAAAAGGCAAATTGTTTTAAACGCAGTCTTGTGCAGTGGTCCATACATATTCAGATGTATGGACGGTGTGCATGTATTTCCAATAAATAACCTCTTCAGCACTGTGCGCAAAATCGTGCGCGCCAAGTGTGTGTGCCAAAGGCGAACGAGAAAGAAACGAGATTCCGACAGATCCCACGCATTGCGGGAATCGATTTCATGCGAAGCAGTCAGCGAGTAGCTGCCTATGCCGCATTTCTTGAACTTGAGATAAGCGTTATGATGTGGATCGACGTGTTCTTGCAAAATGAGCAGTTGTGGGCATATCGATGATTTACCAGGCACGTCGACTACACTGGCGCCTACAAGGTAGCTTATGGTCAGACGTGACGTCGGCGCTCACGTCAGAGCACAGACGCCAGTTTTATCGAAAGTAAGTGCAAGCTACGGTGCGATGATGTGGACATCATAAGGAGCGATCGCCGGCGTATTCCTCCTGGGTCGAGCAACGCTTGGCTATAGCTTGCCGAGTCATAGGGGTACGTATGTAATGTTTATTACATTGTTATAAAAGCGAATAGCCAACACTGCAGGTACAATTTATATTGCCCCAGCATGACGCCTGTATGGGGTCCTCTTCCGAAGCAGTTTAAAGCACTGACTTGGCTTTGTGGTAGAGTACTTGACTGCCATGTGGAATCCTTGGGTTCGATTGCGGCTCAAACCGCGATAGTTATTCTTTGCGTCCGTGGGGATTTTGCGCGTACTGACAAAGCCGCCGACGCCGACAAGAGATTTTCTTCGAGACAGGCTCGTTAACGCTATCGCGTCGAGATTTCAAACGTTGATCCTTGACGTCCCTGGGTTGACCTATACTGTGAAGCTGGAGTGGCGCATACCAGCGTTCCGCAGGCTGTGGTATGGGGGTATGCGCCGCACGTGACTGAGAGAAAGGGTTTCAGGTCGCACGCGACAGGCATGCCACATTATTCATGTCATGGCCCGTTAATCATGTACGTTCTTCATGCAATGCTAATTTTGGTATATACCAAGTTAAGGAGACGGCCACGAGAGCGCCCAGACATAGGCGGCTAGGTAAATAGATACAAAGATAGATAGAAACGGTCAAAGTGTCTTTGGTTCGCAAGGAAACCTTTGGGACTTAAAAAACTTTACTGAATGACTGGATTTCTTCAACTTGTTCATAAAGGTGGGTGGTTTCCTTAGTCCAGGTAGTCGTGCCTCGAAGCACCGACAAAAAAATCTTTCTACTGCATTTGAATACTTAGGAATTATCAGAATGTTACGAATAATATGTGCAAAGTGCTTCAATAAAACGAATTTTACTCCAACTGTCAGTACGTCGTCGTCATGTAACGGGCTCCCTTATTTTAGTTTATATGGAAGTGTTTTAAAACATGGGGCACATTTTCGAAGTGACTGGACAGGTGCTTTCTAAGTATGTTAGACGATCTTGCAAATAGTTTACGCGGAGTCTGTAAACCTCCTGCAAACTTGACGAAAGTCACTAGAGAATGGAAAATTCCTGGAAGGTTCTGGCGGCTACGCGTTTTTCCCAAATGTGAAGATGCTGGAATCTGCTTAGAGCTAAAGTTTCTGCGGGACATACTAAATCGGCACCCATATGGGAACGAGATAGTCGCTAGCAAGCGCTCCTACTGCCCAATCTGAGTTTTAATAACAATTTACGGGGTTTTACGTGCCGAAATCGCGATATGATTATGAGGCACGCCGTAGTGAAGGGCTCCGGAAATTCCTACCACCTTGGGCTCTTTAACGTGCACCTGAATCTAAGAACAAGGGCCTCTAGGATTTCGCCTCCATCAAAATACGACCGGGATCGAACGCGCGTCTTTCGGGTCAGCAACCGAGCACCGTAACCAATGTGCCACAATGGCGGCTGTATGAGTTCTACCTTGCCGAAACAGTGCACCCAACGTGCTCCAACAATGCACGCAAAGTACCGTACTCTCTTTGCAACGTCCGGATGAAACTGCAAGGAAGCGAAGAGGTGCCGCTTCTCCTCACAAGCACAGGCCGCAGCAGCAAGCACACGGATCGGCAGAAGAGCCGCTTCGGCTCCGTTAATCTCGGCTGCTGAGCCGAGCAGCCGCGGCGTCAGCCCTGTATCAGCAGCGGGTCCCGGGATGCTATATAACCGGGCCCGGTCGGCGGCACAGAGCAGCACGCTCGGTGGTTCCCGTGTACGGCCCAAGGATGCGTGTCCTCTGTGGTCTCCCGCTGCTGCTTCTTGCAGGTGAGCAGCGCCGCTCGGCGCAGGGGATACGCGGTGAAGCCCTTCGCTCGGGCTCGTCCGGGGACTATTTTTCGGAGTACGCGTTCTCGGAGAGGACTGTAGCCATCGCCCGCCGCTCGCTGGTCCCTTTGCTCACTGACCGACTGGCCCGTCAACGCCCTTGGAATATAGACGGACAAGCAGTGGTTACGTACTCCTAGCTATGACATCGTTCCGTGAGGGACTCGGAATTGTGGGGTTTGACGTCACGGAGCTTCACAGACGGTTGGTTGGTTTGTAAGGTTTAACGTCCCAAAAGCGGCTTAGGCTATAAGGCAGGCCATAGTGGGGGACTCCGGGTAATTTCAACCACCTGAGGTTCTTTAACGTACACTGAAATCGCAAACGAGCCTCAAGCATTTCGCTTCCATCGAAATGTGACCGCCGCCAGGATCGAATCCGCGTTCACAGATAGGTTATGAGGGACACCCCACTGTAAGGTTTCGTGTTCCTTAAGATAAAGGTGGGTTTTTTACGTGCTCCAAGAGGGTGGCAAACGGGGGTCTTCGCGTTCCGCTCCCATCGAGATGTGGCTTCCGTTGCAGGTATCGAACGCACGACCAGGGTAGCGCAGCCCACAGAGAAGTCGCGATAGGCATTATGCCTCGAGTAAAAATGCCTCAGCGAGGCTTCAGGCCATGGCTTAGGCTAGCTGGCCATGTGCGACTGCAAGCGTGACTTGGTCACAAGTTTTGAGACCTAATGGAGAGTAAAGAGGGAAAGCGAATTTGCTATTCATAGTTGCTGTTTTGTAGATAATAGAATAAGCAATAACGTCGTCTGAAGAAGGTTAGAAAAGGTTAGGTAGAATATCTATGTATAGCCGAAGGTTTATTACCGCGCCACTGACCTAAAGCAGCCTTAAAAGTTTCGTCGCAGAAGGTGTTTATTTCATTGAAAGAAGAGCCCGTTGTAGATCAGTGGGGCTGTAGCGTGATAGAAGTCACTCGATCGATGGCATACAGTCACTGCTCCGTACGCTCTAATCTGGACGCTGTTGGAGTAACAGCAGGAATCGCAAAGTCCTGGTGCCTGTCCTGGCTGTAGCTATTGAGCGCTTACCCGTGTCCGAAGTTTGGGGCGTCTGTTGTAAATAATGTAATGGTAAGACACGCGTTTCAACATGCTTTCGTCTATATGCATTGTCGATTTAGTTGGCCGCAAGGTTCGCAGTAGCCATCAAAGCCAACGCAAGCAGATAGCTGCGTGTTTCACCTCAAACCGAACTCTAACTGGAATAATGCAAGCGATGGCTGTAATTTAAATGATGATTTTAATAACGTGTAATCGCTAGGGTATTACGTCCCAAAACAGCGATATGATTAATATATAACAATATCTGGGTTTAACATACCAAAAGCACGATATGATTATGAGAGACGCCGTAGTGGAGGGCTCCGGAAATATCGACCACCTGCGGTTCTTTAACGTTCATCTAGACTTAAGGAGACGAGCCTCTATCATTTTGCCTCCATCAAAATGCGGCCGCCGTGGCCGGCATTCGATCCCGCCACCTTCGGACAGCAGTCGAGCCCGGTTAACCATTCGACCACCGCGGCAAGTAATCATGATTTTTTTTAAGGAAGCGACTGCACTTTCACATGGATCCAACAAGATTCTGCGATTTTCATTGCGTACAGTGATCGCCTGCACGACAGCTTTTCTAAGCTTACCCGTTACATTGTTCCTTCATGATTGTACCTAGCTGTGCAGAGTTAACTCGTCGACGACTGCGGCCTGTCAGTGGTGCGCAACAGTCACGTGCTACGATTAAATAACAGCGTCGATTAAATTATGATGTCTTGTGAACAAAAACCACGGTCTGATATGAGACACGCAGTCGTGGTGAATCGAAGATTTACGCTGATGATTCGTAAATTTCAACGCGATGCAAAATTAAGTGCACGAACGCCGTTGCATTTGGACACTCATGAAAATATGGCCGCCGCGGCTGGCATCGAACTGGCGACCTAGAGCTCAGTAGTGTGACGGTACGACCACTAGGTTATAGCGGCAGGTAAGCGTATGCACAAGCTTGCGTCACTTATGAACATAACACAATCGCTTACGTTGTGTAGCAGGAAAAAAATTTCATAATAAAGAAAATACCGTACACGGAGCTACACTAACCTAAAGATAATCGATGATGCCAAACAAGAACTCAAGACCGCGAACGCGCGTGCGACGAAAACCGCCAGAGTCGGTTAATTGCTCATCTCCATTTTGCGGCGCACTACTTAACTTTGCTATCAAAATTTAGTAATTTGGTCGAACCTTGAACATATTGTGACAGCCCACAATTCTTACGTTGTGCTTATGAAAGATAGGTGGCACTTCTGCTTTCACTTATTGTATTCCCACGATTTTTGTTTATTTTTTTGCGGCTGTGCGATGTTTAATCTCAACACCGCAGAAAACAAAGGCATTCGCATGCCGTTATCTTTATTCATAGCAGGAATAACGTAGGCAATACACATTCAACAAATAAGCAACGCTACGTCAGTTTCAAGAAATAACATAAAAAAAACTCTTTGAGTGTGAGCAAAGCTGGTTAGGAAATCAAACAGAACTTGTTCGAAAATGTTGCCATTTGTCGTATGCTCTAAGACCGATATAACTTCGAGTGTAGGTCGTTAAAATCAGGGAAGTGTTCAGGCTGCTGTTGATACATGTTGTGTACTAACTATTATCCCCTTGACTGTACTGAAGTTACGTAATCAATTATATTCATTCCATTTTTCTTTCTTTTTCAGCTGCGGCAAATGGCGTCCTCTTCGGTGAGTATCTTCGACGATTAAAAAGCGACATCTCAGTGTATAACTATATAAATGTAAAATATTCATTTCTACATTGCGAATTCAAAATAAACACATGCCAGCGCACGGATGACGCGGTTGTCAAAACGTCACTTTATTTACTTGTAACTAATTCGCTACATAGGGTTCTTGCGTTATCACGATCCTTACACAAAGCTCGCCAAGCCAGGACCTATAGCAAGAATCTGTGCTTCTCTGCCACTTGCTTAAAAGAGCCGCATTGCCGACAGCAGGGGCGTAGCCAGAAAAATTTAACGGGGGGGGGGGGGGGCACCTCCTTGATCTGGAGTGGGGGTCGGGCAGGCAGATGTGATAGAGCGTCATATTGAGCTCTGTATGCAATGGCAAACTAAAGTTTCGGGGGGAGGGGGCCCGGTGTGCCCCCCCTTCCCCCCTGGCTACGCCACTGGCCGACAGTGAATATTTACAGTAAGAATTTGCGAGCACACCACTTGTAGGGAAACAGCTTTAACTTACTTTTCCAGCCGAACGACGAAGTTTTCGAAAAACAAAAAACAAAGAGGTTGCCGGTGAACATTGGGCCCTCAGAGACTTGTTGGTTCTCCTGCGATCGCAACTGGCTTGCAATCGTAGCGATATGACACAGAGACCTCAGTCACGGGGCGAGCAGAGGTGCGCTCGCCTTCTCCCCATCCCCTCGAATTTATCCACAATAAGGCGAGCCTTCCCACGCCCCCAATGCCGTATAATTTAGCAGCCCCAACTACAGGCTGAATTTCATTTTAGTTAAGTAACGCAGTGGTGGAATTAACCTTGCGTAAATAAATTTCCAAATTTTTATCGCTGCATTGTTGGACCTATTCCGTGTGCCTCCCTCATTGCACAGTTAGTTCCCCTTTCTGCCCCTGCCCCCCCCCCCCCCTCTCTTCCTCCCGCCCTACTCCTGGGAAAATAGGAAGCTACGCCTCTTAAAGGCATACGAGATGCGATAACTTGTAGATAGGAAGGAGAGCGAATAGGTCAAAGACCATCAAATTTTCTGCACCCAACACGACCACCGACAAAGAAAAAAACTACCACATGGCAATGCGTGTGCATCGCAGACGTGGTGCCTCCGACCCAGTCGGGCGGCGTGGTCTACAAGGTTCGGGCCACGGTTGCCCTGAAGAGCCCCGACCTGAGCGTGACCGAGGGCGCGGGACTCCAGTACGCGGGAGACCTGGCCCTCTACTCGTCGGGACAGGACACGTACTTGGCGCAATTCCTCAACTTCTCCGTGGTCAAGCACGAGAAGCTGTACGGCGGCCTGGACAACCTGACCGCCGTGCCCCTCAACGAGTCGGTGCCGCTGTTCAACGAGAGCAGCGCGGTGGACTACTCGCAGAAGTTCCGCCTGCCCGTCAAGTTCGTCCTCAGCGCCGGCAAGGTGAGGCGCCACAACGTCCAAACAAAGAACAGTGTCCTATCTAATGGCACGTGCGGGTCATCCTTTAGTTCAGACCACTCTGGCAGGGCTACAGACGTCATGTAAAAAGAGGAACAAAGAGTGGCTGCTAGCGCAATTAAGCTCCTTTGATAATAAGAACGCGGGATAACAACTTTCACATGTGATACATTCTCGTAGAAGAGCTTTAAAGCTGTTTCTAACGCTGTACGCAGACAGCGCAATAAGTGCAATGTACAATGGCACTAACGAATTTAGATTATAGAAATCGGTTGGCCACCTGAATAAGCGTCTATAACTCTATAACCGCCTGCCCAGCTAGCGTAATAAGTACAATTTACAATGACAGTAACAGAGTTAGATTATAGAAATCGGTTGGCCACCTGAATAAGTCCCTCTATTATTAACGGGCATAGTTACTTTCACCAGCACGACAAACAAGTCTCTACTAAACAGACATTTGAGAAATAATTATACCTAGTGTGCAATTCAGTGTTAATTATGTATACGCCCACAAAAACTTCTACAATTTCTCGAGACGCGTCGAAAATGACTGCCCCTAGCAAGCGTAATGTGGTTGTTACTGATCAAAGAACTACGCTTACAGAAAAAGACCCCCAAATAACATCATACGGATCCGTCAGCCTTTTCGATGGGGTAGCCCTTGCATCATGCCTTACCTGACGTGTGCTTGTGCGCATACGCTACATTTCGACAGGTGGTGAAGTACGAAGTCAGCCCTGAGGTCCCTGTCTGGGCTCTCAACGTCTACAAGTCCGTGCTGACCCTCCTCCAGAACCAGGTTGAGACTCCCCAGGAGGTTCCGGTCGCGGCCGCCTATTACGAGGTAAGCATCACGCCGAATTGAGGGGGATCGATAACAGGGCACCGCTATTAAAGGGACACTGAAGAGAAAAACGATTTTTCTCTTAGTAACTTACTCTCTCACAATACCAAAATCACCACGCTTGCAGCGAGAATACGCTTCGCAAGCGAGAAAACGCGCCAAAACAAAGTGCGGGTGGCGACGCCACTCTGAAATTCCCACACCAATCACCGTGACGTCATAGAATTTGACGGCGTCTACTGGGATCTATGTAGTACCTAATGGGTAAAAGATGAAGTACGTTGTTCTCTAATGGAGTTAGAGGCTTAACATACCAAGTTTGAGGAAACTTCGTTCATACAACGTCGCCAAAGTAAGAAAAATACACTTTCAAACACGTGATGTCACGCGCGGATATTTCGGCTCGAAGTTAAAAAAGTGAAACTCTGACCTCGATTTTCTCCTATATTATAAACCTACGATGGCGAAGTTTAGAGTCATCAGAGTAAAATTAATCAATATTAACAGATTCATTGTTTCACTTTAGCGTCTCTTCAACTGGTCAAGCTTGAGCTCTCAAGCTGCAGTAGAGAACGACGCGCCGCCTAAAACACGCAGCTGAAGCAAACAGAAGGACAACCGGATGATGTCTGCACAAGGTGTGAACACGCGACATAGCCTTACGATTTAGCTTGACTGTTAGAACGTGTTATGGGTTTTATGCGTTACAGTAAGGAGCTTAGCCCTACAAATCTAAAACATTCGCTTCTACTAAAGCATACGCGCATACTGTTCTTGAATTCCTGGGTATGCCAAGATATTAAATAGCTGGAGCCGCGACAGCACCGTCTTCCGGTGCTGTCGAAAATTTTCAGTTTTGCTTGCATATATATACATGCGCACATACAAACGCACGCACGAACGTACATAAAGTATGGTTGAACCCCCCCCCCCCCCCCCCGAAAAAAATTTCTGGCTACGCCCCTGGTGCGACCATCCTGCTCACTATCGAATTCCACCCTACCACCAGATCCGCCATCTCGTCAGCTCAGTTTGACTGACGGAACTGCTATGGCTTCGCTCACTCGCTCAAGACGCCAACGTGGCGGAATTCATCAGTCTCACGTATACAACTTTAATACGTTGAACTATCTTCAGAGACACGTACGTTAAAGTATTATTGCCTTTGCATCGTCGAAACGAAGAGCCCATATTATGGCCTTCGACCATTGTAACGAGGCGTTATCTTATCAGACAGAGACCCACGAATCGAGTTGATAAGTCATCTGGTCCCAGTATTCCATAGGTTGACATGAAAAGTGGAGTACACTCAGACTCATTCAAGAAATATATTTTGCGCTTAGGGGTCACTCAGGCTCATACTTACCAAAATATTACTCACCCAGACTCACTCGGACTCACAGCTCGATCTGAGACTGAGTGAGTCTGGGTGAGCCGGCTCATGAGTGAGTTAGCCGAACTATTTCGTACTGACAAAACTTTTCGCCAATGAGCTTGCCAAAGCTGGTAGACTTTGCATATAATGTGTCCAACATCAAATCAGGGATGGCTGCAAACTGCACTTCCCAATAACTGACTGCCCACGAGCTTCTAATGAATACGAACCCTGATTCCTTCTGGCTGGCGCGGGTATTAACGATGTCGTGAAAACTGGGATTGATAGTTCACATGGACGCATTTCCCGTGCGCAGGACGGCGTGAGCGGACACTGCCGCGTCACCTACGAGGTGCACTCGCTGACCAAGTTCCTGCCCACCGAGGGCAAGGTGTACAACGTGACCAAGACCAAGTACCTCGACGACTGCAAGCTGCCCCGTCCGGTGCACAGCGTCAGCGGCGCCTACAGCAAGGGATACCCCGCCGTGTGCGCCAAGCACCTGCCCAACAACTTCCTCCCGGGATTCCAGGAGGACACGTCCGCTTACGAGAGCAAGCCGCTCGTCGGATGCCCCGAGGGACTCAGCCCGGTAAGGAGGAATCATTGACACAAGGTGGAGCATTCAATACGCCTAGTGAACCCTTTCAATGCGCCTGCCATACACATCTGAACATTATTCACTCAAACGTCACCTATAAAATCGTAATTAATCCGATCGCCGAATGTAATGAAGTAATGTAACCGAGTAATTTTAAGAAAGTTGGTCATTACCTTCCTAATTACTTTTGACTAAATTATAGATTGTCCGCTCCCCTTATGGCATAAAAATTGACCTAAAAAGGGGAAAGAAACATAAGAAAGACAACTTAATCTTAGTGCAAAACATTAAGCGTGGGACGTTGAACAATGATTTCAGTGTAGATGTGTTACAACTAAAGCGAACATGAGTTAGTGACTGGATGATGACCTTTTGGTACTGTAATTTCAAAGTAACTTCATTGCTTTTCAAAAGTAAAACTAAAGTACTGTCATTACCTTCGGCCAGCTGTAATTTGTAAAGTAATCCATTACATTTTAAATATTTTAGTAAAGTAATTAGTAATGTAATTTAGTTACTTTTCAGGAGTAATCTTGCAACTTGCCCCTGCTACTTGTTCAGGTCGACTCCGTGGTGACCGCCCACGAGGTCTCCTACTACAACGTCAGCGGCAGCCTCCTCGAGAGCGCCCTCTCCGACAGTCTCGCCGTCCTGCCCCTTCTCACCACCAGGGTCGTGGTTCGTACGCGCCTTCAGCTCGAGCTGGCCTCCCTCTCGGTGCCGCCGACCAACCCCGTGGCCTTCAACGGCGAGCCTCACACCTCCCTCGAGCACCAGCTGCCCGAGGTCGCCGAGTACCTCGATCTCCCCGTCTACAGCTACCTCGTGGGAAGCCCCGAGCAGGTCAAGCCCGAAGTCTTCACTCAGGTCCTCGAAGAGGTCGCTGAAGAACTTGTCAGCGTCGAGCTCGACACTGAGACCAAGAAGACTCCCGCGCTCATGCTCAAGCTCGTGCACATGGTCTCGCTCCTCAACACTGACCAGCTGAAGCAGGCCCTGCCCCAGTCTCTCCTCGCCAACACCAGCGTGCTGGAACCCAAGCAGCAGGTCCTCAGGTACGGCCCGAGCACCAGCTGCCTCGAGCACCAGCCTTTGAACATAATTAGCAATCACAAATGGTTTCAGAAGAGATATTGTCACGCTTACTTTATTGACCTCAACTTCAACGTGACAGAGGTTAAGAGTAATTTCGTATGCGTATCACTAATGGAGGAATGGAACTATGTCCTGCAAATAGAAGCTCCGAGAAAAGGGTACCTACGGTTGATGTTAATCCGAAATATCGAACAGCTGCCTAAATGGTGGTTAAAACACACTGAGCCTATTATTAGCTACGGTTTAGTGGGATCTTGAGATCGATTATCGCATCCAGTCATTAGACAACAATGAAGAGATGAGTCGCTCTGTGACAGCCACCGCCGCTCTCTAATCTAATAAAAACCAAGCAGGACGTACACAACCCTACAAATAGGCACGGGGATAGTGGGAGGAGTGGTTGGTCTACCATTGCCATTTGATTCCAGTGCGCAAAAAAATGATACCTTCGGTCTGTGCAATGAGCGTGTGCGGAAGTGGAAGCCCATACTTTCGCTTCATTTTGCAGGGCCCTGTACGTCGACCTTCTCGGCAAGGCCGGAAGCAAGTCCGCCGTCGAAGTGGCTGTCCACCTCGTTAAGCAGCAGGTGCTGAGCTTGTACGAGGCTACCCGCCTCCTCCGTGAGCTCTCCGTCTTCCAGGCTTACGTCGACAAGGACACCGTCGAGCTTCTCTTGGTAAGCATGGCCGTCGGAGCTCATGCAATTCTATGTCCGAAAGCTGCCCGCCACACTACTCCAAACTCAACCGGGTTCAGTGCGTTCAAAGCGGCAACTACAAACAGGCACCTACACTAACCTCGTCATTATGCATAAGATCTACCCTGATTTACAAAAGACCAAGCCATGTAGGTACCGTACTAGTCGGACCACACTAGTTCATATTCTCTGAGAGTGTCCAGCACTCATTGCCAAAACTGGAGACGCGGTTCCCAATGAGGACAGTCGGGCGCATTGGCGGGCCGCGCTGCTCAGCTCAGGACTAGACCGCCAACTCTGGGCGATCCAGCAGGCCAAGAAGCTGCTGAGACACGGTCTCTCGGCCGGCTCCTAGGCGGGAACCCAGCCCGGAAACCTGCAAGAACTGAATAAAGTTATTCACCCACATTCTTGGCGGCAATTAGCTAACGCTTCTTCTCACGATTTATTCATTGTCGAAAATGAGGAAAGAACGTGAAAGTGGGCTTAGCACCGTGAATACGCACGCGCGCATAAAACGAGGAGAGAAAAACATTTACAAATTTTGTTACCAAGGCCATTGGCATCGGCATTTGCGAGCCCACCCAACCGATTGCGTAAGCGAACAAGCTCACGAACTTCAAGCGATTAAACGTAATCAACTGAAGTGCCTGTACAAACGGGGCTACAAGCTCGTCAAGTTGCACAGGTGCAACTTTTACTTGCTGTCCTACCGTCAACATTTGCTGTTCATGGTGGCTCGTTTGCTGTTCAAGTAAACTCGTTTTACTTCAGTGATGTCTTTGAGCGAAAACATCACATGTTGGCTCAAGGATGACACATTATGAATACATCACAAAACCATTGGGGGCACTTCTTTACAGGAGCTCTGCAAGGCCACCGAGACCGTTCTGCACCCCCTCGTCAAGGTCGCCGTCTGCGACACCCTCGGTGAAGCCGTGAAGAAGGCCTGCCCCACCAAGGTCCACTTGGAAGCAGTGCCCTACCCGACCTACAAGAGCAGCTGGCGTCGCATCCCCAAGCTCAAGACCCGCTACGAGCAGACTCCCGTGGTGCCCAAGCACCTGCTGCCGTACGAGTCCGTCGAGAGGCTGGTTCTTCCCCAGGAGAAGCAGTGCACCGTCGCTGACCTCTACGAATACGTTAACGTAAGTAACGAACCGCAAACGCATTCACTTTACGGTAACCAAGCTAGCATCGCGTGCCTCCGGCGCTGTGGTATAGCTTGACATCGTGTTTTATACCTAGCACTCACAGTTCACAACTAGTACATCATATGTAATCAGTGCCCACAAGTGGCCTCTATGCGATGTAGTTTCAAGAAATCATCCATGCGGCCTCTAGTAACTGTTTTCCACCGCTCTGACTACGCAGTGCTAGATCAAAACTAGAAACCGAAGGCACATGGCTGCATTTTACTTTTTTCAAGCCTAACAAATGGTGCCGGGTGACTTCAAGCAAGCACCGATCGAACAATAGTAAGCAGTTGATACAAAGCGCTCAAACAGTAGCTCTGCATAGCTGCATTAAAACAAGCATTACGTACTTCTTTGTTAATGATACGCCACCTTTGTTAATGATATATGTGCAATATCAGAATTGACAAATTTTTTATCTTGTGAGCAATTAGGCCTTTGAAAAGGACGTTTTTGTCAGATGCACTTAAGACAGATCGAAAATACCCCGTTTTTAAATAACGTTGTAATTGTATTCTGGAACGTAGCTGCTCCACAAAAGAAATCGAATTTCATTGTTCTTCATTCGCAGAGGTTCTATGGCACAGGAGATATCAAACAACTTGATTGATTTCACTCTGTACACCAAATCTTCCTGATCAAATTGATAAGATGATGATGCTATCCAATCCACCAGGCTCTTGAGGAGGCCCTCAAGGTCACCAAGGACTTCAAGGTCCTGGTCGGCTACCTGAACGCTCTTGGCAAGGTCGCCAAGCCCGAAGTGCTGCCCGTCCTTATGAGCTACCTGAACGGAAGCGCCGAGAACCTCTACGAGCTCGCGGAGCAAGAAGAGGATGTCACCGAGACTGTCTACTTTGTCAAGAAGGCTGTTCTCCTCGCTCTCAGCCACGTTGTGGAGTACTTCCCCAAGGAGGTCAGTATACAAAACAACCAGAGATGTTACGTTGCTAACAAAAATAATGGATGCCATGAGAGCCTTCTACCGCGTTGCGATGCAATCAACAAAGTACCTTCGAAATTACTTGATGCTTGGCGGGTTTCTTGTGGAACCAAATGCAAAAACAAAGTCGGTATTTTTCAAACTGCCTTACACAAGCCGTGCTTATTATACGGCTTAAGCGCACGGAACATTTAGGAACAATGTTCACTCTGCACAAGATATATGGGTTTGTGCAGTTTTTTGTAGCCGGACAACTATGCTAACGTTAGCTTCCACAAAATTTACAAAATGCAGGTTTCACGTGAACCTTGCAAAGGGCTCATTCACGTGAGGTTACGTCCAACCATTCAGTGTTCTGTAGATACCATGATGCCTCTCCCCGAACCGCAGAAATGCGGGGTAGGAAGTTCGGCGAGCTACCTATTGCGATGATAATCGACTCAGCCACTCCTACGAATATGCGCGGGCGCATAGCTAACGCTTGTCTGACACGGTGTTCAGGTGAGCCCCCTGGTCCGTACCGTCCTGCTCAACGTCAGCGAGCCAGTTGACGTGAGGACCCTGGCCTTCGACGTCTGGCTCAAGTCCGTGCCCACCAAGTGGGACCTGCAGACTGTGTCCCTCGTTGTCAAGCTTGACCGCAGCCTGGAGCTTAAGAGCTACGTCTACTCCGCCCTCGAGTCCGTGGTCAAGGACAAGCACCCCGCCAACCACGTTCTGTAAGGACACTGCGTAACATTCGCATGCTACGTTATACGCTTGCACCTTGTTGGGAACCGACAACCCGGGAGAGATGGGGGACCAAGGACACCAACTTTGTATGCAGAAAACATGCGCTACCTCAGACAACTATACGATAAAAACTTTGGCGGTGAGGTACTTAGGCGACCCCCATTCATTAAATGTCACGCTTCAGACAACGATTATTAGGACTTTAGTTCAGGGAAATGGCGTGCTTCAACAGCCAGGGTTATGAAATGAAGGAGGATTATGTCGATAACGGCGAATAGCGAGGCGAACAGTTTTTGCGATGCTTATATTTGCATCAGTCCTCTCTAAACAACACGCTATGCCGCATCGTTTTACTCAACAGTCACGGCATACTAAATGTTATGACTCTTCTCTAGATCTTAAACGTGTTATGCAAGCGAAAATTTACAACTGCGGAAATTTACTGAATGACATCAGACTTCTTACACCACGGTAGCAGTCGTTTCAGTTTTTGACACGAGGGATGCCGTGCGTAGTTGATGTCATTTTTCAGCATCACACCTCGGGAATATCTTCATGACGACAACTATTTCGCCTAGATCGCGCGACGTAGATGTTCCCTACGTGTAGCAAACCTTGTCAGACAGTAGAGAGAGAGAGAGAGAGAGAGAGAGAAATAAATGTAACGCAGAAAGGCAGGGAGGTTCAACAGAAGATAACTATCCGGTTTGCTACCCTGCACTGAGGAAAGGGTAATGGGAGGCAGACAAGTAATAAGGAGCAGTATGAGTCGACATTTCTCCGTTAAGGCTTCTTTGTTTGTTGCTCAAAATCAATAATTGGCTGGATCGCAAGGGACCACACTCAGGCATTAGGAAGCCAACACTTATGGCAATGCATTACAGAGGCCTCGCGGGACGACTACATAAAGAACTTGTTTCGTGAATGATTGTTACCATTGGCCAATCGTATCCGCTAATTATACAGGGGGCGGGGGTGTAAAGAAGGCACTGGCCCCTCCTCCTCTCCCAAGCCACACCAGCAGCTGCCCCTACAGCCCCACCGGCGCTAACTCCACACCCCCCCCCCCCCCCCTACCCATAAGACAAATTCCTGCCGACGACCACGGTCCGGTGTTATGATTTGCGAGAATTTTCGCTTTCGAGTAGTTCTAGGCCGGCAGCACTTTATGAATGCAGTCCCAGATGCCTTGTAATTTAGCACGCTAGTGAAACGTGCAGTAATAATTGTGTTCCCGTACTTCGCAGGGCTAGCCGCGTCCGTGGAGTCTTCGTGCACTTCGAGGCTCTGAACGTTGGTCCTCGCTACTCCAAGTACGTCAAGAAGACCTACTACAACGGTAAGCACGGCTCTATGCCACACGTGGCGTTTTGGTGCGTAACACAAGCCGCGATTGTGCGTTTCGGGTGACACCTGCCTTCGAGTATGCGCTAAGTCCGACAGGCATACAAAAAAATTGTACGTTAATTACGGAGTTCAAAGAGGCACTGGGAAAGGCAGCAACAGTCAAGTAATGATACTTATGCTTGGATGCTGGCTTGACATTTTTCAATGTGAATAACTTAGGTACCAGATGAGGCAAGTTGTCCTAATTAACGACTTCAGTTACGGCAGCACCCGGCGCTTACATGTCTGCACTTTAACTCCTAGAAGCTTATGAAAAGAAGGTGCAAGTATATCCCTACTCACGTAGGCATCGTACTGATTACGTCGCCACGATCAATTCTTGACAAAAACCAATAACCATCAAAAGCATGTGTTTGCTCAGTATAATCGGAACGGTTAGTTCTGAAGTGCCCTGTGAGCCTATGGAATAAACCACTAGTACAGCCAGGAATATGGATTCCTAAATGGCTCATTGGCCCAGGAAAGGATAAGCGAGATCAAAGCAATTATTGCATTCACTGAGCGTAAGAACTGGTGTAGGGAAAGGGATGCACTCGCGGATCAAGATGTTCAAGCGCGCCAGGACACTTTCTCGCCTTCGCTTTGCAGTCGCCAAGCAGTTCGGAGTCGAGTCTCTCTTCAAGCACGTCGCCAACAACGTTTCCTACTTCCCCACTCACCTCCACGCCGGACTGAAGTACAACCTCGGCCCCTACGTCAAGACCCTGCTCGAGGTTGGTCTCAGACTCAGAAAAACTTTTTTCGAATAATTACTTGAAGGAAATGGTTTCACGTGCCAAAACTATGGTGTAAACAAGAGGCATGCCATATAGGGGGACATGCACGCTTAATATCGACCACCCGGGGTTCTTTAAAAGGATACTGATGTGAAAATTTTCAATTGTCGTTTTTTTTGCGTCAAATGAAAGGCCAAGCCCTCAAGAGCCTAAAGAGGGTAGTGCTAAGCGCGAGTGCACCCTGAAAGGGTAATTGCGGTATGTTTTTAACAGCTACTTTTGGTTCCTACTGTGCCCTGACGTCACAACACGGTACGAGCTTCTCGTCAGGGGCTCGCACAATATATAGCAACATTTGCACGGCCGCTCCGCAATGGTGATGCACAAGCGATCATTTTTAATGTTTTGGTGAACCACAAGCGGCTATCTTGGAAGTTTTGGTAGCTGACGTCATTACAACTAGCCAGACTGCTGCGTGAAGTCACCAGAATTGGTACTGTAGCATGACGTCAAGCTTGTGTCGATGAGGTGCGCCATGGAAAAATTGACTTTAATATCAAGCTAAAATATCTTATCAGCATTTGCTGAGCTTCACACTTGCTCAGAGCCGTCTCTGCATACAGGTGATTTCTGTGGCAGAGTGAACTCACCTTAGAAAAAAGGTGTAAGTACCCCTTTAAGTAGCACGGAAGCACACGGCCCTTCTTTATTTCTTTTTTTTTTTGCATTTCATTGAAATGCAGCCGCCGTGGACGAGAATGGGAACCGCGCCCCCTTGATTAGTAGCGCGAACACCTCAACCACGGCAGGCAGCATTGAGACAGCGAAATCTCGAAGGAAAGGCTAAAGGTTATAAATGAAGCAACACTGACGTTCGACATATGCGGGTGCGAGACGAAGTGAAATCACCTACCTACCCTCAAACAAGGCAATGCCCCGTAGCAAGGAGTGTATTTAAAGCTGCAGCGGCTGGTCCCTTATTTCATCATGACTTCAAACCGATGAAAATTATCACGTAAAATGTTAAAAAAAGTCCAACAGCCTGTGCATCAGGAAGAAAAGCGTTGCGCCGTTCAGCAGTCCGCGTTCGAATTCTTCTCAGTACATTTTCGTTCCTGCACATTTTTCAAAGTTCTGTCATTTAGATTGACATCTCTTTTCGAAAAAGATACACAGTATATTGTACTGACAACTCTTTCCTCAGGAGCGTCAAAATGAGGAAATCTTACACCTTCTATGTCCCTTAGCCTGTTCCCTTGAACGCATCGAGCAGTTACTTCCGCCAAGGTCGTGTTCTAATACCGGAAGCAGAATGCGTCTCCAAACATAGCAAGCTTGAGAAAATAGAAAACGTTATTAAAGAGTCATAACATGATTGGTTTGATTTCGGTTGCGACGGCCCAGGACGCGGCCCGAGCTCAACGTGTCCTGGACTAAGGACGCCTCTTCTGAGCTCCCAACTCAAATAAAGACGTTTATTCTCTCTCTCACTCGAGCAGCTTTACACAAGAAGCAGCTACCTCTGTTGTGTATTGTCATTTCAACGGTTCAGTTCCATCGAAACCACTTGAACTGAGATGGTCCCGCTTTCCTAACGTGTCCCGCACTTTATTTTACCGTCTCACAGGGCAAGCTCCTGCTCAAGGGTGGTGAGAAGTTCCTTGCCGAAGTCTTCTCTACCTATGGCACCTCCACGCTGCTGAAGAGTGTCCCTACCAGGAAGATCGGGTCTACCTACGAGAGCGGCGCCAAGTACTCCGTCGTCAAGGAGGTAAGGCTAACGGCCAGCTCCCCGTGGACGTCATTTTGGTTAAATAGCAGAGACGTCATCTCGGCCCCCATACAACGTGTGCTAAATGAGTAGAAAGTTAGAAACAAACGACCAGCTAAAACACAACGTGCAGAGTAATAGCACTAACGGTACGAACAATCGCAACTCATGGCTGAAAGAAACGGAAAAAGAAACGTGTCCTCTGGTACTTCAAGTATGTTCCAGCTAGCCCAGCTTTCGAACTTACCCCTTGAACATCGGTTAGTGAAACATGATTTAGGTTCGCTTTGACACAGTCAGAAGGTAGGCTCTCGCAGAAGGCAGCAGTCCATTTCCAAAGACAAGTTCGCATGCGAGAAACAAATAACCAAGCAACGAATTTCGGTAACGTTCGAGGCTATGCATCAGTGTTTTGGCCTGGGGCCTACTCGTAGCGGCTATCGTTGTAAGGTGGTGGATATTCGGACGATGCTCCTACACAGGCGCCTGACACCTGACTATGTTCTTCCAGCTGAACCTTGAAGCCCGCAAGGTGGAATTCCCGAAGGCCGTGCTGTTCGCCAAGTTCCTCGGTGGAGACGCTGTGCTGCCCGTGGACAAGGAACTCTTTGAGCAGCTCAAGAGCGAACGTAAGTTATCTTTCAACGAATGCGCAGAAACTTGCGAGCAGACTAAAGAATAGTGGATCACTATGGGAGAACTATTTAATACCCCCGCTTTACATGGCTAAGTCTCGTTACGTTGAGGCGATACACCGTTAAAAGCGTTGATTGTGACACTGCACAACAGGGCAATGCAAATGTGGAGACGCGATAACGCGAAGTGTGCGTTACCACTATGAGTTTTAGGCTAACCTTCCAGTGGACATTAAACGGGCCCTGCAACACTTTTCAAAGTAGCCATAGAATGGCTTCACTAAAGGAGCTTATTGCCTGACGAATCGACCGCCGCAATAATTTTTCGAATCCGTCCAGACGAGCGGAGTTACAAAGATTTGTCGCACGCTGTAATTGCTTTTCCTCTTCTCTCGCCCCGACAAAAGCGCTGGAAGCTAAGTAGGGAGGGATAGCACAGGGGGAAAAAGGTACGTCACGCGCGCCTCGTGACCTTGAGTACTCTTTCTTTTTTTTTTCTTCGAACATGCGGCGTACTTCCCGTGCGATCGCGCGCGCGCGCGGGCAAATGACGGCCTGACCCGGCGGCCGCAGTAACTATCGAGCGCGCCATGTTCAAATCAGCCAATGGCGTAGAACTTGAGTCAATGACGTAGCGATTTTGGGTAAATAGCATCATCTGTCGAGAGAAGAGGAAGCGATTTTTTTAGCCGACTTTGAGAATTTATTGTAAATCCCAGGCCGCGTGCTCCGCTATAAAGTTTGGCTCGCGTGTTCTCGGGAGCCTCGGCTACCGATCGGCAGCGTTTTCTGATCATGCTGAAAAAGTGTTGCAGGGCCCCTTTAAAACTACCTCTTTCTCATTAACGTTGAACATTTATCTCTGCACCGCCACACCAATGCGTACATTGCGTTCCGTCACGTGCGTTATTGGTTCCTAGGCCTAGTACACGCACAAATTACCACAAGGAGTGGGCGTCTATGGACCGTAATACTGAAGCTTTCACAAAATGAACGATGACACACTGGCGTCTGGTTTTCGCGTGCCCATAGAAATTACTTGCCAATTGGGGATAGCGGGATGTAGAGGTCTATGAGGCCACCTGAACGATTCCATTCTATTCGCTACCCTCAAGCACACATCTCACGCACAGTGCGCACGATCACTCACAAAGAGGTAAGGCATCCGCGTCAAGTGCATAAGTAACCTCGTTCCGATTGCCGCGCTCTTGCAGTGGTCGAGTACCTCAAGAAGGTCGCGTCCTCTGGCCCGGTGACCACGCACCTCGTGCGCGTGCTCCTGCCAAAGAAGTACGTCCACGTCGAGCCGACCGTCGTTGGTCTGCCCGTGGTTCAGACCGTCCTGCACCCGATTGTTGTGTCCCTGAAGCTCAAGAACGTCTCCCTGCTGGCTGAAACCTCTGTCGACTCCCTCCTGCCCGTCACCCTCAACGTCACCGGAACCGTGCAGCCCCTGTAAGTCGCCGCTTCAGTTGCCCTTTACTTTCTGTCTCCCTTCTTCTGCGAGAGGATGATGATGTTGCCGATACATTCAGATCCTCTGCATTTGTGACCTGTGCTTCCAGCACAGTGTTTGGTAATCTTGCACTAGTTACCTCTTTTACTAGGAGAGAAGGAGCAGAGGAGGGAGAGGGGGAATGCAGCAAAGGCAGGGAGGCTAACAAGGCAATGTCCAGTTTGCTATCCTGCGCGTGGGGAGGGAAATGAGGGGTAAGAAAACGTGAGTGTACACAATTCACAACACACAGACACAGTGCAGCGTATCTTCAGTCGATCACACAGTTCAGCTGTCTTCACGAACTGCAGAAGGGCTCACAACTCATCAGCCCAGAGAAGAAGCAAGTCACAGAAGCAAACACGGAACGTTTTTTTTTTTTAATATCCGGGGTTTAACGTCCCAAAACCACGATATGATTATGAGGGACGCCGTAGTGGAGGGCTCCGGAAATTTCGATCACGTGGGGTTCTTTAACGTAACCATAAATCTAAGTACACGGGCCTGAAACATTTTCGCCTCCATAGAAAATGCAGCAGCCGCGGCCGGGATTCGGTCCCGCAGCCTTCGGGTGAGCAGTCGAGCGCCATAAGCACTATACTACCGTGGCGGGGAAACACGGGACGTCTCGTCGCAAACAATAACTACGCGCCTTCGCACCAAGCTTACGTGTTCGCAGTTGAATGTCGACACAGCGGTTTACGCGACAAACAAAACGGCAATTTTTAAAGAAATGGAACATCATACAATATAAATATAGCAAATGTCAAGATATTGTGAGCAGATCGCACACTACAGGAACTACGGTTGTGCGCCCAATTTAGGAAGAACAGGGTCCATGAATAAGCACTGCTCACCCACCTCATTAATGTCGACTATCTTTTGAGAGCCCAATAAAATCAGTTTTCAAGCAAAGGCGAAAGTTGTTATATAGAAAATAGCGAACATCAGTTTAACACGTGAATGTCAAGTCAAGCGCAGTACGCGATCGTCAGGTCAGGTGAAATCATTAGGTTTCTTTTTCAAAGGGCAATCTCTATGGGCGCAATAAGGGTGCTTATGGTCATGCAACCTGCTTCAAGCATCATAATTATGGCCAGGTGCAAAAGCCAGTATGCCTACAAGACACATTATTCTAAGCAAGAATGCTCACCGCCTCCTTTTCTTTTCTTCTTGATTACAGCGTCCTGAGCGTCAAGCAGAACCACGTGTTTGTGCCCGCCGACCTGACTGAGGAGTCTCCCAGCGTTGTACACACCAGCGTCAAGCACCTGCACGCCAAGGCTCACCTGACCCTGGGCTACGACAAGAAGTACGAGAAGAAGGTCCATGTCGCCGTGAAGCCGACCTTCGGCAGCGTCCTGCTGAGCGCCGTCAGCACCGAGCACGTCGTGGAGACCCCCAGCCCGTTCCTGCTGCTTGAGAAGCCCGTCGTTGACCCCAAGAAGGTCGTCGACAGCCTCGTGAAGCCCTTCACGGTGCGTATGCATTCTAGCCAATCGCACGTAACTCTGGAAACTCGTGTCGTTGCCATCTTTCCCCGATTGGACAATTGAGGTGGCAGAACTTGCGGACGTCTGTTCCGCACATTGGTTTGAATCTACTTTTAGCTTTCTCAACCCCTTTTTCTACCATTCTCCCTTCCCTCAGAGGCGAAGTTGAGGTGACCACCTCTGATAAGGCATGGGACGTGCCTCCTCCTTTCTGCGTAATCACCGACAAATACTTCATTTTATTTTCTCATATAACGCATCATCTGGAGGAATCTAATATTCCAATGTTTTCTGTGAATATGACGCTGGGTCTGATGCTTCCTAAATATTCGAGACGCAGTTTAATTTTCGTCTACAAAGTTCGGGTAGAGTTTCCAAAAGGACACACATACGTAGGACTCCCTCACAATCGCTAACAATTCGCAACTGAAGATATTAATAAAGGCGATAATTTAATTTAAGAAACACATTTCCAGACTTGTGCGGTGGGGTTTTGCGAAGAAGGTATGCCACTTTCTTACAAGTCAGACAGCAAGAGAGGATTAGGGGAGGAGCTAGACGCTCAGGATAAGGTGACAATGAAGTGATTGCTACGACTAACGAGCTGCTTTACCCAACGAATAGACCTCTCTGTTTGCAAACAATGTAACGTCACTGTGAGTGTCACACCCACAAGCCCCACGCTCGGAGCAGGCACTGGTTGGCAAAAAAAGTTTCTCTAGTGGGCAGAGAGGTGACCCCGCCTGGCTCTCGATCGACGCTCTGGCTACTCACATTTCGAGATAGTGGTCTCACCTTCCCACTCTCTGTTTTCACTCCCCTTCCCCCAACGACGCTGCGCCGTGCTTCATTATGAATTGCAGAAGTAAGCCTCTTCCCTGTCCTCAAAACCAATACCACTACTACCCAGCGAGTCTTTGCATGAAATCCAGGACTACACAGTGACTTCGCGATCCCGTTTCGCAGTACCACAAGGTCTACGAGGCCAAGCTGGTGAACGTGGCGGTTGACGCCGTGAGCCACGGTCCCCTCCTTCCCCTGCCTCTGTACGGAAAGCTGTACCACCTGCCTACCGAGCGCATGACCAAGTTCGTCGAGTACCTGACTCACACGGGAAGCAAGCAGCACCTCCTCAGGGTCAGCGTCAAGCCCTACGAGAAGGACCCCGTCAACGAGGTCAGTTGGACAAAAGTGTAGACGTGAGATCACATCACCTCTTAAAAGAGGCTTCAGGGGACTTGCTAACCTAGTAGGGCAAATGGAGATGACGTGCCTGAGCAGATGGGGGTAAAAAAAAAACCAAGTGTAGCTCCATAATTTGTGTCAACTTAAACATGAATAAGACGGTTTATATTTATTTTATTATTGTAGATTAATATAAAACATGCTGGCGTGGTTGATAGATGGCTATACGGTCCAACATTTTTGTGCATATATTAATAATAACAATAATAAATGTGGCAATTGAATGAATGAAAAAAAGACAATAGTATGCGTACTGGAAGATTCAAAGTTGTCATAACGACTATGACAAAACTGGCTGCATGAAGCGCAAAGCGCGAGCACCACTGGGTTTTTTTGCTGAAGTTTGAGTCTTGTTTTTTGCTAAGATTGCATTAACCGATCACCCGCTCATTCTAGCTTTCGACTACGCTGCAGAATGATTTCGGAGTGGAGGAAGTAGCGAAGTTATTTAGCTAGCCTTGTTGTAGTTAGAGACCATAATTAAACTGGGTACACACCTGCGACCACCACATAGTACAGTTATCGTTACTTATGTACAATGGTGGAAGTCTTATAGTACGTAGAGCACACAGTAATCATCGGATTTCCTGTAGAGTGACCAGCTTTTTCAATGGGCCTTCGTACTTTAACTGGAAACGCAGTGGGTGGCCACCTTCAAGTACGAACACAACCTGGACTACCTGGCGAAGGCCACCCTGAAGAAGGTCTACACCCCGACTAAGTCGTCCGCCTACAACGAGAGCGACGAGACTTCCTACGAGCACATGAGCTACAGGCCCTCGACGCCCGCATACGAGAGCTACGAGCCCGAGGAGAGGTGGGTACACTTGGAGAAATGGGTGTTAACCTTTTGACTGCATCCATTAAATGTAAATTGGTATATGGACAAATCAGTTCCGCCCAAATTTTTCGTAGAAATGTGTGATCACCTTTGGGCTATAGCCGATGTTGACCATAAGCTTCCTTTACAAGAAACCTAGCGGATTTCCGCAGAACTTGTTGAGTGCATTCAATTGCCGATCGATTCGGCCTCAACCTGCGATTTGCTGTGTTCCACGTTAGACCAGATGTTAGAGCGACCTCCCCAGAAAGTCGTTTGTCCGGCTCGGGGCTCGACCCTCGGACCAGAAAGCTTTCGTTTTGAGAAACCGGGATTGCCTACACTTGTGCATTCGTGACAGCTGGAGTTTGCATTAAGAAACAGTTCTCAGGGCCGGAGCCGCAATGATTCCTTGTTTTTCACAGAAAATCATTTTTAAAAAAGACGCACCGTATGAAACATTTGCGACAAACTGCTGCGGAAGCGACGCGCCCATTCCATCTACAATGTTTACCTAATGAAGGGTGCACATGGTATACATATTATTGTAGACTCTTGATAGATACCTCAGCCCGCTTGTGATTGGAAGTTTGGTTTAGCGCGTAGCATTCCTTCCGCACGCGTTATTTAGACCCGACGAAGGCCAACTTTTAACAGCGAAGCTGTTCTTGGTCGAGCCTTTCATGTCTGGGATCCGTGGTAACGCTTGCGGGCACCACAAACGGGTCTGCGCCACAGACATTGGGTAAATCTCACTACTCACCGCTGGTCCACTAAAAATGAAGGCAACAGTTAGCCCAACAAACGGGTATGTGCCACAGAAAGCTTTGCGGCCTGTCAGAAAACTACCATCATCATAAACGCGTATGTGCCACAGAGATTGGGTAAATTCCACAGCACACAACTTCCACTAAAAGGGAAGAAGGTAATAATTAGCCCAACAAATGGCGTGTGCGTTGCCACAGTCACACCACTGTCACGTCATACTTTGTGGTTATAAAAGGTGGTGGCTATACTACCACCTCAAAGCTTAACAGAGAGTGTTTAATAAAGAGCAGTGATGCAACATATCGAAGCATCTTAAGCGAAGGCTTCTGTGTAAACCTGTGTATAAGAGTGGTATGGTCAAGCTGCAATAAAACTATACTACCACCTCAAAGCTTAAGAAAGAGTACTTAATAAAGAGCAGTGATGGAGCATATCTGAAAGACTTGCAAAACATAGAAATGCGCTAGCCTGACGAAGGGAACGCCATCAGCTTCGCTGTTTCATCGGTGTCCGCGAAGCGCAGGACTGGTTTAGAACATTGATATCGTTTTAGGCTTGTTAAAATAGCTGATTGGGCGAGTTGGTGATTCATGATACTTGAAATACGAGCGCGTAACTTAAACAGGGACTTCGGATAGCAAGATGTCAGTCATTCAATCAATCAATTCTTACTTAAAGAAGGATTTAACACGTCTTGCTATTTTTGTCGAGCAGCTACGACTACTACCCCGAGTACCACCAATGGAACAAGACCCTCGTGAAGCACGTGCTCAACTGTCACCCTGGAGGGCAAGCAGGAAGGCTCCCTCAAGAAGCTGACCAAGCTGGACTTCGCCTACTACCACACCGTCAACAAGACCCTCAAGCACTACTACGTCGACGTCAAGACCCTCACCAAGCCCCTGGTGAGTCTTTCCTCACTGCAATTCACTATAAAAAAAACTTCCTGACATTCTATGAACCGTTCGTTGCCTTCAACAGACATTCCGTTAAGATGCGACAGAATTCGAGAGGTATCGCGAAATAGGCTGCCGATCAAGGAAGCATTACTGGGGCGTGACGGGTGACGAGGGCTGGCTTCTAGCCGAGACGTAATTAAGGTTCTGGTATTCACATAAAATAACTATTAACAAGGCATGGCGACTCAATACGCGTCAATGCTACTCGCGCACCACACACCCTTGGCTGCCCCTAGGCTTGTCTGCTGCGAACGGTAGGTGTCGCTAGCAGTGAGATCGCTTACAAGGGCACCAATAACGAGACCTGCCTCTCGTACATCAGGTGTAGACACTCAACAAACATTACTTAGCTTGCTGTCATGCTGGAATATACTTCGTACTGTAATTGAACTGCAGTTACTTGGACGGTAAAGAACCGCCGATATGTGGTGTCAGCAACAGCAAGATTCAATAAACTCTTCTCAAGAAACTCATGCCTTCTCTCCATTCTTTATTATGTTCTCTGCCTGTTTCAGGTGTCCGTCTTCCTGAACCTGTCGCACCCCGTGCCCCCGAGCCCCTTCTGGTACGAGCCTTCCTTTGTTGGCAAGGACCTCGTGAACGCCACCCTGTACGTGACCTACGGCAACGAGCCGGAGCCTTTCGTGCTCACCGTAAGTATACTGCGGCCTGATGCGACCCAACCGACTCAATTTCGGCTCAACCAGCCTTAATTTCTTTCCGTATACATTTCTCTTCGGTCAGATATCGGACGCTCGTGCAAGTTCGTGCACAAATGGCCGTCGTCGGATGATGTGTGAATATTTAAGAGGTTATCACGACATTGTAAGCTGAGTCGTACCACGTCGGGCTAGGGTTCTTCCATTCGCATATGAGCTCACAAGCGCGTGCAATTGATACGCCTGCACGCGAACTGAAATCAAGAACACTGACATTTGTAATATCATTTCGCGAGTGTTGCTTCCCTCAAGGTCATTCGTAGAGCCTGCAACAATGTGAGCACTGTAAAATCGGTCTGACTATACTAATTGAAAAGAAGGTAACTATTGTAACGCGCGCGACATTAAGCCGCGACCAAGGATATGCTTAACCGAAAGAGAGATATCGAGCCTATGATAACCACAGCGGGCAAAGTACACTCATTCGGCCCCTCTACATAAGGAAGACGGCTCAGAAACTCCGCTCGATTTGGACAGCAAATAGCTTGTGTCACGCCTGTGCCAAATCTAGCACCTCAGTTCGTTCGCGCTGTATACGCACTCGCCAACGACCCGAGTGACACGGGGACGACGCGCTGTTCGCAGTACAACGCCACCAAGACCGTGGAGCAGCTCAAGGGCCTGCACGCCTACGACGCCACTCCCCTTCTGCACTGGTTCGTGCCCCAGTGTCTGGCCGACCAGTACGCCGGTAACACCGTCAGCTACGCCTGCAGGCTTGCCACCGTGCACGACGCTCACCTGAACAAGCAGGTCGTCGCGTTCAAGGTGCCCACTCAGGTACGCATCTCGGAGCCTATCCTTTTATGCCCTTCGCGGTGCACCACACTCAGCGTGAATGTTCTAAAAGGGGGAGAATAATGATAAAGGAAGGCGGGGTAGTTAACCAGGGCTGAACCCGGTAGGCTACCCTGCACTGGGGAAGAGGAAGAAATGTTGAGAGGAGAGGAATTTTGCCAGTGTTTTCACGCTCAGGATGACATTGACGGTGTCAACAGTAAGGACGGTACAAGCAGGCGCCTCCTGCTAAAACAAGTCGAAGGTAACGCTAGACCCTGAGGCACAAAACAGCTGGTACGATTAAGCCAGAAAAGCATGCTACCAAGCAGCAGCGCTTAAATAATGTTTCGCGGCTACTAAAGCTCAGTCTTGCACATGATACCACTCTTAACAGTCACAACTAGTGTGTAGCTTTCTGTGCTATTCGAGAATCGGTCTACATTCGTACTAAGTAAACACGACGCGTCTCGAACGGACAGATGAGGCAGTATGGACAATGTGACGCTGCTTTCTGCCGCTACAGGTGAGCCCCAAGGTGAAGAGCGTCGCGCTCAAGGTCCTCTCGTACCTCAAGTTCAAGCTGTTCCCGTACGCCAGCTTCTACGCCCTCCCGCTGACCGAGCAGGAAGAGTACCACGTCGTGTTCAAGCTTAACAAGACCGACGTGAACCCGTACGTGACCGTGGCACACGGAGAGCTGCTCCTGCCCGGCGAGAAGGTTGTCCTGACCGACCTCAAGCTGTCCAAGTACCTTGTTCCCAACCTGGTCCTGTCCGGCTTTGACCGTCTCAAGCACTCGCTCTACGAGAACCACCCGCACCGTGAGTTGAGACATCTTTTTAAAGCCAGAAACGGCAGGAGCTTTTATTACTCTCCAGGCACGCAATCAAAGACATAGCTTACGAAGAGATTCATGTGCTGATACGCGAATCAAGGCAAGATAAACAAGATGCGGAAGGAGCAGCCTTCCAAAATATGTTTGCTGCATTTCACAGCAATTGCGCGTATAAAATGGGAAATGCAAAGAGTACAGGTTCAAAAAAACGGGGGACAGAGCGAGCAAAACCTTCAGAAGCTTCGGCAGAGCGGGAAACCGGGCTAATTGGCATGGTTGCATAATTAATGGACAACGCTCGTCCTATCTTTTTACGCTACATACGTGTCATTTTTTGTCGCGCTGTCCTTTAATACTTAAAAAAGCTGCATGTAATGATTCGGCTTCGTTTCTAATACAGAGGCAAGTACTGTAAACGAAATAATCCATTAAAATACCTCAGATAGCGAAGAATTCCATGCTCATGCAAGCATTACTTTCAGTCCATCATAATTGGGAAGGCCCCATATTGAGCGCACGTACAGAGATTACGGTGTACAGTCCCTGAAGGGCAACACACGCAACACTGAGGTTTTTGTTGCCGACCGATGTTGCTAAGGTATCGGCGGGTGTAACAACACCCAGACGTAATCCCATACGTGACTGTGCCCCCACCCCCCGGAAAAAATAACACGGAAATTAAAAATATTACTCTGCGATCGCGCCAAGCTTGAAGCAACACCCGTGGGCGTATCCGGATTAGTGTTTAGTTAAGTCTGAAAACTGTTGACAGACAAAACCACAGTTGTTTGAAGACGCATCAAGTAGATGACATGTCTGCCATGGACTCCGATGCACTTGGAAAGCACCCGAATGAATTAGAATTTCTGAGCTGAAGAAAATCGCGATATATTTCTGTATGCAGCACGCACACATGGCGGGCAAATAGAAGTTTTCTTGGTCTAACACCATCACTTACGTATACTATCAGTTCGTTGATCGCTGCTTGAAAATTAAGAGTTTCTTGCCTCGTGCTCGTCGCAGCGCCCTGCAGCGTGGGCAAGAACTGGGTCCGTACCTACGACAACGTGAGCTACCCGCTCGAGGTCAGGCCTAACTGCAAGTACCTCGTCACCAGCGACTGCAGCGCCAAGCACGACTTCGCCGTCGTTGCCCAGCCTCTTGACCTCACTGTCGGAACCAAGGTAACTAGCGTGTCCTAATTAGTTCGCACGGCGTAAAGCGTCGCCATAATAGCTTCCTGAGAAATTAGCAGATCAGTGCAGATATTTTATGGCCTTGAAGAAGGTTAGCCCTAGTTCACGCAGTAGGAAATCGCTCTGCTAACTGTATGACGATGCCTGTTCAAGTCGCCCTATAAAGGGTGCGCCAATGTCCTACCATGCATGGGCCTAAATTTCCTTACCTCTACTTGGTCTTCCAGTTGCATGCCTGTCTAGATGGGACTGCCGATATAAATAATTTCTAGAGGGCGTTACTGACGCATCTTTAGAGGACGAGTTACACGGCCTTGAATGGAAGACAAAATTGACAATGCTATTAAATCGGCAAAGCGAGGCTAGTAATAATATCTGGGGTTTAACGTCCCAACACCACGATATGATTATGAGAGAAGCCGTAGTGGAGGGCTCCGGAAATTTCGACCACCTGGGGTCCTTTAACCTGCACTTAAATCTAAGTACATGGGCCTCAGACATTTGCGCCTCTATCGAAAGTGCAGCCGCTGCGGCCGTGATTCGATCCCGCGACCTTCGGGTAAGCAGTCGAGCGCCATAACCACTAGACCACCGTGGCGGGGCGCAAAGCGAGGCTAGAAAGTTTAGTTAGCGTTTAGTTTAGTTAGTTTAGTTAGACAACGCGGTCCGCGAAATAACAACGCACACAAATTCCTAAGTGCGGTGATGAAGAAACGGATAGTTATGGTTCAGCGCCACCGAACCTCTCACGTTCGTTCTTTTTAGCGTTCACGCTCTCACGCTTTATTCAGCGCGTCTTCTTATAACGTGCATTTTTACGACATTAGCGTATTAGTTTCCAACAATTGATCGTTAACCGACCGTTTCCTCAAGCCAACACTCAAGTTTACGCTCAGATTAGCACGAGGCACGTGGACCTCCAGTTAATTACCACTGTAAAGTATACTACAGCGTTTAATTTACTTAAACCCCTTGGTCGTACGGTTGTCCACTTGCAGAAGCTCGTCGTCCAGCTGGGTCCCACCGTGGTGGAGCTTCCGCCTCCCGACCTGTACAAGGCCGAAGTCCTGCTGACCGTCAACGGCACCTACTACGTCGCCAACGCTACCCAGGATGTCGTGCTGCCATACAAGTGGGACCGCAAACTTCTCGTCACCGTGTACCCGACCAGCGGACCTCACGACCCGCCCGTCGTCAAGCTCACCAACTCGCTCAAGACCTTCAAGCTGCTCTTCGACGGTGTCAACTTCTTCGTTTGGGTGAGAAACTTGAACAGTACAGCCGCGATTCTGTGAACCTGCCTTCAAGATTGACGCTGTTTAGACGCAACCGTCAAGTCTCGTTCGGCTTCAACTACTGTTGCCGCTTTTACTACTACTACTACTACTACTACTACTACTACTACTACTACTACTACTACTACTACTACTACTACTACTACTACTACTACTACTACGGATTAAAATGTAAAGTACGCCGGGATCTGCATTTCAGTGTCGCCAAACGCTTTGCGGTTAAGTGGCTTTGCAGTCAACTAGGGGATAGTCACCTAGAATTGCTGATCAGTCGGCGTGGAAAGAAGGAGCACACTTCTAAAATATATCCGGTCCTGGATAATTTACTACCATAATGTACTAATTATGTTTCATCAGTAATGACTGATTGATGCTCCATTCCCCACAAAAGGGACAGTATAAAGGCCATAAGCACATCCCGAAAAAAAAAAATGTTCCCGGACGACGACCGCATTAAAACTCCGCGAAGACTAGACGGATTGCCTATAAATCTAATGCTTGAAGTTTTGCTCATTGCGTTCGTACAACAGTTTTCTCATCCAAATTGTTTGCGTATTTTTTTGATAGTTGGCTATCATTAGCATTCAACGCATAGCCCGTAGTTTCTTCATTTAAAGCTGCTCTGATGGCACTTTTCCAGAGTGCTAAAATAACTTAGCAGATGCGAGCACACTTAGAGACAAGTATACGTGTTCTTTACGGCACGCTCGAAACACCGTGGAAACTAAAACGGCATTGTCGTCCTGTCCTTGCAGGTGAACCCGCTGTACCAGGGCAAGACCTGCGGTCTCTGCAGCAACTACGACAACGAGCCGTACCACGAGTTCGTCACCCCCGAGAACTGGCTCGTGTCCAACTACTCGGAATTCGTGGCGAGCTACGGTTTCGGCCTTCCCCAGTGCAAGGAACCCCTGGTTTCCGCCGTCCCCGTCCACTACCTCGAGCAACTGAAGAAGCCCGTGGGACACCAAAGCGTCTACCCGACCCACCACGAGTACCCCAGCCACCACCAGGAGTACCCGTCCCACCACGACAAGTACCCCAGCCACCACCAGAAGTATCCTAGCCACCACCACAAATACCCTAGCCACCACGAGTACCCGACTCACCACGAGTACCCGACCCACCACGAGTACCCGACCCACCACGAGTACCCGTCTCATCACGAGTACCCGACCCACCACAAGTACCCGACCCACCACAAGTACCCTCCCCACCACGAACCCTACCCGCACAGCGCGAACCTCCAGCGCGAAGGTTAGCATATTTCTTTTTTAAGACACTGTAATACACCAGCAAAAAGTAGGTTTCAGGCGCATCGAGGCGTCGCTATGTTCATCTCTTCAAGCCGAAACTTGCTTCTTGAGTGTATTGCACTTGTTTTGGAAAAATAAACTCAAACTCGGTTTGACAGAGAACAAGTTGCTGACGAATTGTCGCCTTTGATGCTGTCGGTGTGATAACTCATTTGACGACGACATTCACCATTTAATAAGCTCCTCTTTGGCCACCGCTACGCCTCTAGTTTGCTTCTAAATAGCTCACTGCCGAACAAGCAGAGTCATTTCGGAAGCACTTCTTTGTAACGTTTCCGGCTTTGCAGATTCTAAAGAAAAGTTCTCAACAACGACTTTGCCTTGTGCGTTAAAAAGTGAGCGGGCGAGAGGTGTACGTCGCAGATTATGCCGGCGACGCCTTTTTAAAACTTACTGAGATTTCATCATCAGCCAGACTACGCCCCCTGCATGGCAAATGCCTCCCATGCTTCGCCAATTAACCCGGTCCTGTGCTTGCTTCGATTACGTTATACCCGCAAACTTCTTAATGTCATCTACCCACCTAACTTTCTGCCTCATAACTTAGTGAGAATAAGGAAGTATAAATTATGCACGCAGTATTGTTGACGCTGCCGTGACAAACAGCGAGAAGTCTGACATCTTCGGGTCGTCGCTCTCTCTCGCCCTGTTCCATCCGCAGAGGACAGGTGCTTTGAGAGCCGCACCTTACTCCGCGATCGCAAGCAAGAGATCTGCTACAGCGTGTCCCCGATATTAACCTGCAAGAGCGAGTGCCGCAAGACTAAGGGAAGCTCGCGGGTGACCGTGGGTTTCACTTGCCTGCCCCGCCACAGCGCGCTGGCCAAGGAGTGGACCCAAAAGGTTCGGGAGGTCGGCTCCCTCTGGCGTCCTTGCACCGAACTACCTTGTAACGTTGCAGGAGAGGGTGCGCGTACCCGAACAAGTGCGTGCCTCTCGTCGCCTGAGACCATCGTCTATAGCGTTCAGGCGGCTTGACAATTACGTTTAATAAAATCGTTAGTCAACTCGTTACGCCAACGTTGCATTGTTTGTCCCTGATACTGGAAGATGGATGACACGGGCCTCGGAACGGACCTTCCCTTTCAAAGGCGCGTTGAAATCCCTCTCCTCGCAAGTCCATTGGCTTCTGCGGATTCCGAAAGATGATAGCGGTTCACATCATCGTAATCATCATCAGCCTGATTGCGCCCACTGCAGGGCAAAATGCCTCTCCCAGGCTTCGCTAATGAACTGGGTCCTGTGCTTGCTGCGGTCACGTTATCCCCCCAAACTTGTTAATCTCATCTGGCCACCTAACTTTCTCCTTCCTCCTCGCACGCTTGGTTTCCTTGGAATCGAGTTTGCCACTCTTAATGACCAGTGGTTATCTTGCATTCGCGCTAAATGCGCTAAATGGCCCAGGCTCATTTCTTCTTCTTGAATCGGATCACACGGATTCACGCAATTTCGCAGCGCGGTGGCGCGACAGCTTCGGCTTCCACAGAAATGTCGCAGCCAACGGTCCTCCACAAGATCATCAGCGAGGTGATTGTGGGAAAGGCATGAAAACTCATTACGCTAGGTTTTGAACACACTAAATGGTTTTCGGACTGCACAGAGTTCGCTGACAGCTTCGTCCTGAAGACAAACTTCAGCGCATACTAAGTTATAACAAAAAAGGCTACGAGGCAATGTAACCTCGAAGAATGTACGCACGTGCAAACACGTCGGCTAATAAGAGCCCATCCGTTCTTTTTGCACACACACCTGTTGCGATCACACCCTGCATAAAAAAGGTCGGAGTGATACCCTCTTCTGACAAAAATGACTTAGTAGCGATTGTTACGAAAGCAGCTCACTCTCTCTCGCACTATTTTGCTTCAACTTCGATTGCGAGCCATATCTCAGCGAGAGAGTGTTCGAGTTTTAAGCACCTAGACTGATGCAAATGGTGGTTCAACGACGTGGGTCACTCGGACATGGCACCAGGCACTTCACATTTAATTCGACCCATCGGGTCCAAAAACCGAAGCAGTGAGGAGCAAACACCCTTTCGTCACGTGACTACTGTTACAATGTCACGTGGTGGGTGCAAAAAAGGACTGGACTCATGCAATCACGGAGTTATGGGTATTCTGACGTGTCGGCCACGCTTCACACACTCGAAATAGCCCCGTAAAATTCAGTAGAGGAAATAGCCGAGGCTGTCAAGCATTAAGGTCTATCCCGACTAAGAGCCACGACAAACCCTCAGAGAACTACCAGTCCTATGTGCACCTTTGCCATATTTCCACGCACTGTGGGAATGCCCCCGTACCGCGGGATTTGCATCTTTTCCCCAGCACTTGAGGGCCCAAAACATACACAGGCGATTGTCTTACGCAAGCGAATGAAGCGCTTTATAACGCTCCTAGCCATCAGCCCACTTCCTGCATCGACGCGGTCGTCAGTGAGGAACATTTAGCCATAGCGTACTACTGCAGTACCTAGAATACAATCGTCACTATAGTGCTATACTGTCCACGCACAACCATAGCCCACAACCAACACGACCTATTAAAGGGGCCCTGCAACACTTTTCGAGCATGCTCAAAAAGCGCTGCCGATCGGTAGTCGAGGCTCCCGAGAACACGCGAGCCAAATATTATAGCGATGCGCACGGCCTGGAATTTACAATAAATTCTCAAAGTCAGCTGAAAATCGCTCCCTCTTCTCTCGACAAATGATGTATTAGTCCGCAAAATATGACGCGATTGTCGGCAGTTCCACCATTGGCTGATGTTATAATCACGATAACACCCTCATTATTACTTTCGTTGTTAATTTTGAGTTCAATAAGTAGATAATATGTATGTTTATATTATGTTATCGCGTTAAAAACACCGAACAAACATTAATTTAGCACTTCCGGTCTCACCGACAGCTCGTCTGCTCGTAGTTGCGTGGTTCCGTTTTCTTCGCCATGCGCAGTGCCGAAAACGTGAATATTTCTGTGCTTTTGACCATCGCCGGTTGCCGTTGAGAGTGGCAGCCGTTCGAGTGTTGCCTCGTCAGCTGAGAACTGCAGCGTCGGCACGTTCTCACGACCGACCGAGGCACGGGTGCAGCGTGTCTCCGATAACAATGCTGGCGTCCGGTAATGGCGGCGCTTCGGGGTCGTGTGCCAGTGCCGTCTTACGAGGCGGTGTATCGGAGTATGGGCCGAAACCGATCTCAGCTGTCATTCGTTCCAAACGAGCGCGCACGTTTGCTTCCATGGTTGGCAGAGCGATGAAAACACTACGGCGTTCGAGGTGCACACCCAACATTACCAAACCGACGCGCAGTATTCAAGCACGCGCGATACACAGCGCGATCGACTCCGCTCGACGAGAACGACGCAAGCCGACCGGAAGTGGCGGCACAGACCACGTGGTTGCGCCGAGACGCCAGAGAGAAAAAAATGAAAAAAAATGCCGCCGGCGCTGACGTCGCCTCCTCGCTCCTCCGCCCTCCCTCCCTCCCCTCACGCCGCGCGCAGCTTTCCGCGCGCTCGCTGCGTTGAGTTGAGAGAGAAAGCTGCGGAACGTGATCTCTATAATTTGGTAACACCACTTAGACTTGACGGATTCGAAAAATTTTTGAGGCATATGGCTCGTGAAGAGTCATACGTCAATCATGGGACTATTCCAATATAACAACGAAAGGTGTTGCAGGGCCCCTTTAAGGGCGGCACTGGCTGCGATATCAGCATCGTTTCGATGCCGGACGTTCTTTTGTTTTCTTCACTCGGCACACTGTTTACACCGGCTTATAGGCCACCATGAAGACGTGCCCGGATGCGCCCGGATGACTCGCGAAATGGCGCCGTATCCATTACACCCCAGGCGATGTGAATGGCCGACGAGGCTGCAACCAGTATCGTAGCAAAGGGTGTGGCTTGGGGGGTTCAACACATACGGGGGGGTGGGGGTTGGAGGAGGAACCCCTAAAATAATATTTCTGCCTACGCCCCTGGCTGGAACTCTATCCGCCTCGCGTAGACACCAGGTAACACTTGATTCGCTGGGAGTTGAATGACCGACCCTCTGGCAAGGAAGCATTCTTTTTGCCCCTCAGCTGTAGAGACGCTGCCACAGGTAGCTACTGCACATGTACTGCTCCGCGAAGTAGTTCGGTTCGGCGCGCGTTTCGAAATTAGTTTTGGTTTGTGAACCTTCCGTACCTCCTGTGACGGCCATTTGATTCTTCGAGTGGCCGTCACAGGCTTAAACAGCCATGTGCTAGTGAAATTCGTCACAAGCTCCCTCGGCGAGTCGTCGGGAAAGCTAGAGGGTGACAAGCGCTCACATGACGTCGAAGACGCTATTTTGACTGTGAGGTGCACGTAAAAGGTGCGACGTTTTCACAGGTGCAAAAACGCGAAATGACACTGCATAAAGCAAAACAAATATAATTATCTACTTGGTGCGCGTTGACTCTCTCTTCAAACAGCGCCCCGTAGAAAATAAAGCGATGTTGTTTTTTTATTGTCACGAATAAAACACGGACGCAGTTGTGGGACTATAATCTTCAGCGGTAGCACACGCGTAGTTTGGCTCTCTAGCCTTCCCTTCATTGCCAAGAAAAGTTGTCCGCGAGTACAGTGAAGGCGTAGGGCGCTCGTAAGGTGCGCATTGCAAACTGCTCCCACTGAACACTATACGCGCTTGTCGCGGAGGTTCACCCTTGCTTGTGCCACGCGGTTTCGGCGCATCGTCACGGAGAATTCATTCACATCGGCCAGCCGCGTCCATATGACTTTTCGGGCTTGCCGATCAGCCACTTGTTCCTGTCCTGGGAACCAGCTACTGAATCGCAGACTCTGAGCACCAGATAAGGGCGATGTCTGTAGTGGTTATGGTGCTCGACTGCTGACCCGAAGTACTGTGGCTAGCCACCACACCTGAAGGTCGCGCAAGGCACAATGCGCAGCAGTAAAGTGTGGACTTCCGAGAGTAACCAAGCCGGGTGCCTCTAATCTTCGAGGCTATAACAAACTCAGAACAATTGTTTTGCAGAAACAGAAGATGGCAGCGCTCCGCAGGCAAGATTGCTCGATTCTTGTTTGTATTGTCGGTTTCGTTTTCAAGTACGCGGCCTCTCAAACGAGTGGCACATGGGGTATTTTATCGAAAATACGAATGTCATTTAACGCAATTTATGTTCGCCAGAAGACCAACCTATTGTGAATCACATCGCAAGACACGATTTTGTGATTAAACAAGTCGGTTCGAGGCCATGATCAACCCAGGACCACTGCTTTACATTCGCAGATGACGGCAGTGCTCCCATGCAAATTAGGCAAGCTTGCTCGAATCTGTGTTCGTTCTGGATTCTATTGTACTGTCTCGCCCCGAGTGCAGTTTATTCTGCGCGTTCCCACTTCACCAAGATACAAGTGAAACTTTCACTTACCTATTGTGCAGCCTTGCATGTTCTCTGAACATTAAAAGTTCAGGCGAATTTTGCAGTTTCGCCGCCGCTGAAAGCGAGGCTACACATAAAGAAAAAGTCGAGCATTTGGGGAGTGTTTCAGCCACACAATTATAATCGTCAGTCACTTCGCGTTTTCTGCTCGCGTTATCACCGCGGCCCCGCACTTCCCGTTCACGAACGGCGCGGGCGTTATCAGCGTGACATAGTATTCTTGATAGGAAATTGACGAGAGCCGGATTTTCAAGAAAGGAAACGCGAGCAAGCCAGATGACTATTATTGTTGTGTGGCAGAAATACTGCCCCAATACTCAATTTTTTTCTTAAAGTGTAGCAGACGTACGGCATCAGTACAAATGAAAGTGCGCTTACAACGACGCTATCATCGACGCGTGGGTGGGACTCAAATATTCGCTTCCATCAATTATTTTATTTATTTTTGCCATAAACAGAGCGGAAACTTTGTTCATTACCTTCAAACGGCGGTTTCGCAGACATGTTGACTCGACATGCCGTCTGCTCACAGTTCAAAGCTAGAGTGGCAGAGCTCCTAGCCAGACGACAAGTCGACATAGTGCAGTAAGCGCAAGTTTCACACGAGTCAATGGCCTTCTATTCAACTGCCGGAAATGGAATTTCATCGCACAACGTGACACGCACTGCGACCTGGTTCTGCCTTCGTGGTGACCGAATGTCAACTGGTTTCAGTTTTTTTTTTTTTTTTTTTTTTTTTTTTTTGCAGCGAGCCAGCGGCCGTGAAGCGAAAGTAGCATGTCAGAACAGGAGGGCGTTTGTACAAATTGCCAGCAAACGTTGCCATTTGAAAGAAAGCCTTTCCCATATCTCATATAAGGGGCCATTCCTGAAGGAGAATTGGTGTCAGGATTACAACAAGAAGTCCATACCAATCTCCAAAATGGCTAATACCTGGACGCCGATTCTGAAATATAGTTTTAAAGACGATAGTCTTTCTTGGGGAACTTAAACGCAGAAATTTTGGTCTGTCTTTCTGTCTTTCTGTTTGTCGGCACGTCACCCGATTCAGCCCACCGGCCAAAGTTGAACCACTTGCTTACCGCCCACCCAACTTGAACTGGTACGGCTGTTCATACTTGTCAACGTTGTCGATTAAAAAGTAAATATTACGCATATCTGAGGCGTAACATCATTAGGTAAGTATTAGGTGGTGTGTTCCTTTAATAGAAAATACATAGATACGCAATTTTAAAGACCTTGATGGTAGGCGTTTAACGTGGAGACAGTAACGCGTTTATTAAAAGATTGCCACAGCTGAAGCGATCAGCGGTCCAAGCCGAGCAAGCGCGAGCGCCAACAACAACCGTCTTCTTCTTCTTTCGCAGGCGTTCTTGTCTGCGCCCTATCATGTTACAAATCACTTTTTTTTTTTATTTGCGACATAGACTTGCCCTTAAGGCATAATATTTGTTTTGTATATTTGTGTTAAATGTGCGCCGTTAGGCCGGTGTTGTGTATGAAGTGAAGAAGTGTCTTGTGGAATGTGTTGTCATGTATCCATCGGTCATAACTGTTTGTGTCACTGTAGCGAAGACCAGCTTGCAGGAGATGACGGGAGCTTTTGCACTCCCCCGCGGAAAAGGAGCCATCCTGGCGACCTAAGGAACAGGTACAACTGGTGGGTCATAATGCGGCTTCAGTCGATCGACGTGAACAGTCTCGCGGCCGCGACGACGGCGGTCCGTAGATGATTGAACAGGCTCAATAATATAGTTAACTGGGGATGCTTGACGTAGGATGCGGTAGGGGCTTTCGTACTTAGGCAGTAGCTTTGTGGAAAGGCCGGGAGCGGAGGAGGGAACGCGAAGCCACACCAACGTTCCAGGCGAATACGACTGAGGAGGCAGGTTTTCGTCGTGACGGTCCTTCTGGCCCTACTCGCCCTACCATGTTACAACCCTAGTTTCTTAAGGTGCGCTGAAAATGCGACTGCGCTGAAACTTGTCTTCCTCCGTGCCCCCTGCACAAGGTCATGTTGTGTTTCGGTTTCGGTTCAGTATTGCATTGTACGAATGACAGGGGGAGCCGCTCTGGCATTCCTGTTTTACCCAGGCGACGTGTAAATAAGAGAGTTTGTGGAGAGTACTCGTTGAGTGCGGACGTTTCTTCTCCTTCGGCGCATCGCGCGAAACAGCGTGTTCGGGCTGGCCGGCGTCCCCACCGGTCGCGTTGGTCACCGCCGGTCTTCGCCTGCCGCTCCGCCGGGACTACCAGCCCGCAACACAGCACTCATGTTTCCCGACGTATTGCCAGATGGCGTCCATATCTCACGCAGCGCCTCTTCTATCGTCTTTAGACGACATTTGCAGCGAAGCACGCAGATACGCGTTTTTTTTATTTCACGGTTATGTTTCAACACATGGTGACCACATGGGATTCCTTACGAAAACAATGCCTTAGACCAGCCATGCCTGTCTAGCTGACGAACATATTGTTGCGACTTTATTTATAACTTATTTACAGTGTAGGATGGTCCAGCAGTCAAGATGGCGGTTGTTACTTCGAGCACACCGACACGTCGTCTGCCTCTTCTTCGCACACCTCACCACAGTCATAGCTGCAACCCCGCTACATCGACCTCCGGCGGCGAAAGCGCCGACTCGGCGCCTGTTAGCAGGTGGTGGGCGAAAGGTACGGCTTCAGGCGAGCGACGTGGACGACGTTTGAAGACGTAGAGGGCGCCGTAGGGTCCAGAGGGGCGATGTCATAGGTAACCTCAGTCACCTGGCGTAGCACACGGTAGGGGCCGGAGTATTTGGGCATAAGTTTTTCGGCCAGGCCAACATGCCGAGACGGAGACCACAGGAAAACGAGGTCACCCGGATTGAAGCGAACGTTCCGGTGGCAACTGTCGTATCTATGTTTCTGGCTGAGTTGAGAGTCCGAAAGGCGTCGATGGGCGATCTGACGGGCCTTTTCGACTGTGCTGATAGCGTGGCGAGCATATTCGGTGGAGATGTGGTCAGGGATGGGACGAGCGTGTCGAACGGCAAGGTCGGTTCTCTTCCATACAAAAGGTAAAAGGGAGAATATCCAGCAGTGTCGTGGCGCGAGCTGTTGTAAGCGAAAGTGACAATATTATTGCGATAGCAATTATATGGACAGTCTCGGCTGAATTTTGCCGCCGCCGTCGCCGTCATGCACCGTATATGTATAAGTATGTATATATAAATAAAAGCCCCAAAGAAAAATAATTCAGAGAAAAGCTTCCGAAACACGGAATCGAACCAGGGACCTCTTGCTCCGCAGCGAGTGGCGCGAGTCACTACGCCACGAAACGCAGATCCTCTACGTAGCTAACGGCGAGCGTTATGTACACATTCTTTACCGCTGGACGGACTCGGAGACGGCTGCGCTTATAAGCGTTTCTTCATTACCAGCGAGATGGCGTTAGGAGCGCGACAGGCGCATTTAAAAGTCGTCAGCGAGCTCGCTCGCTTCTTCTTATACTTGCGCAGGGAGAACCTTGCCCTTCCGCTGTCTGCTCGCGCGGTTTTCTTGTGCTGAGGGGAAGAGGGATGTTTCACGCTTTCACCGTGATGTCCGCGCTCATGTTACGGAGCGTACGAAAGCCACTCGAGCTCAAGGGACGCCGCTAAACGAACAAACAGAAGATGAGCGCGAACTATCAAGTGTCACAGCTCGACACTTGAAGCACGCTAGTTTCCTTCGCTGCTTCGGCCGCCTTTGCAACAGGAGCGCTGTTCAAACTGAGAGTATCCATTGGCGAGCCTCACTTCATATAGCATTAGTTTCTTGCTATCGCATTCATTGCTTCGGCCTTGCGGCGAAACTGTGACTTTTATTTATAAAGAAAATTAAAAAAAAATTGCGGTGAAAACGGTCATGCGCGGGCCGCAAGCCAGAGGCTCGCGGGCCGCGTGTTTGGGACCACTACCTTACACTAAGATAAGGTGGAAATAAATAAGTTCTGAGGGAGTCCACAGGGGGGAGGAAAGTTCGCGAAAGTGAAAAAGAAAACTATTCACCCCCTTTTGCAGCACGAAGCTGCAAGGACAAATCTCTTTCCCATTGTAAGGCTTTGTAAGTCGGATTTCCACTAATGTTGTCATTGCAATGGAGTACCACGTCTCAGCAGGGTCGGAAGCCGTTATAATTTCTTGTCACATACAACTATATAACGCGACTACTAAACACCATCATTTATAGGGTTCCTGAACCACTTTTCCAAGTAATGATGGATTGGCCTCTGTATCGGCGGTTATTGCCTTTGCATCGATCGATGGAAAAATTTTCCGAATCTGCCAAGTACGAGCGGAGTTACAGTGTCTTGTCGCACGCTTTAAGCGCTTTCTGTCCGACGAGAGAGCTGGAAGCCACTCTGGGAGGGATGACAAGGAGAAAAGAATATACGTCATGCCCGCATCATGACTTTGAGCGTGAGTCATGAAACGCAATCGCTCTCTCCCGCCGTTATTCCGGTGCGCGCTAGAGTGACTATTGCGTAACTTTAGCACACTATAGAGCGTGGTGCCTGCACGTGGCGGCACCTCGTGGCAAGAAGCACATTTGATCCAAACGCCGCTCTTGGTTTATGTCAGCTATCGACCTCTAGAAGCAATCTGTCGTGTGAAGGAGCGTCTGTTGTATGACGGCCCCCGATGAGCGCACAGGCGTCTACAGAAGATTTTTCGCGGCGGCGCACGGGCGCGGCCATGATTAATCACGTGATCTTAACTGGCTTTCCCCCAGCCCCAGCCATTGGGCCAGCAAAGCGGCCGTGGCCGTACCCAATGTCTCCTAAAGGCGTTGCTGTACCACACAAGCTGGTTGTAGCAGGGTGTAAGTTAGTCAGATGCTTGCGCAGCAAGACATACTTTACATGTATTCGCCTAAAAGTTGATAACGTTGAGACATTTGCGTTTGTTTGGTACGTACTACGCCAGAGCAATACGTGATACCTTTATTCTACTTCGCATTTATATTATATGGCTTAGTTCTTTAATTGTTGTATTAGCAACCGCCAGTAGCTGGGGTTACAGGTCAACATGGCAGCACCCATGCAGATGCAATCGCCCAGTTGGATGCGAACTCAGGCTTGTTATTTGCCCACTGTCGTAAGAGCAATAAATAAATGGCGAAATCGGCTATCGCTTTGTGTAATCTCACGCTGGGGACAAAGCATCAGGTATGTTCTGTCTTTAATATTGAGATCGTATGTGTTTATTTAGCCACGCCTGCTAAGCCTTGTATCCGAGGATTTGAGAATGAATCTTGGAAACACTGCAAAATACCGACGAATGCATTGCTCTCGAAGTCTCAGCACGCAAAGACAAAGAAAACAAAAGCGTAGGCTTAGAACTTACGGGTCACACAGCGCACGACGACCACGTGATAAGTTCGAGGCGGAGGGACACCGCGTCCACAGATGCCGCCATGTTGACTTTTTTCCAGCGCTGCCGTCTGCCCACTTTTGCTTGCCCAACGCGTGTCCGCAGACGCTATGTGGACACGACGAGCAGACGACGCGGCGAGGATGGAGATATACTGAGCATCGCTGCCAAAGGCCACGGCGCAGTGGCGCCATCTAGTTTTGATTGAACAAACCTATATAATAATAAATATATTGTGTGTTAAGGTGTTTAATAGACAGCACTCAATGACAATGAGTAATGGCGACAGTCACGGCAAGGCACGAACTCCCTGCGCGAGCGGCGTTCTTTCTTCAAGCAACCAAAGAGGACGACCCACTAGAAGGCGCTGGAAAGGGTAACCCATTACCATGTCCCAAGGCTTCTCTACAGAGGTAGAATACCAAGTTGCTTAACTTGCCTTCTTCGTCCCATTTGTTGGGGATGCTGACGCGCTCGTAAATTGCGAGCCAGTCCTCCACGTCGGTGCTATCGGCGCCAGTGAAGATAGGTGGATCGCGTATACGGGGAACACCGGGACATGTGCTCGTTGCGAGAGGAGGCGTTTGCTGGGCGGCGTCTTGAGGCATGGTAGATGGCAAGGTACGGGATCGGAGCTCCAGAGGCATTGAATGGGAGCAGAGCACTCTCCACCAAATTGTTAAGGTGTTTAATAGACAGCACTCAATGACAATGAGTAATGGCGACAGTCACGGCAAGGCACGAACTCCCTGCGCGAGCGGCGTTCTTTCTTCAAGCAACCAAAGAGGACGACCCACTAGAAGGCGCTGGAGAGGGTAACCCATTACCATGTCCCAAGGCTTCTCTACATGTGGAATAAATAATAAAAACGTTCGGTTCCAGTGACAATCGAACCCAGGCCGTCTGCGTCGCAAGCAGGTGTTCTACCACAGAGTCTCGCTTTTGCTTGAATGTGGTTCTAAAAAAAAAACACTATATGAATGTGATGTAGTGGAAGGAGTCCGTAACGCATGTAATATTGCGCGCAAGAAACGTATAATCGCCTCAGGCGTCAAAACATGTTAATTTCGCAACGAGTGGGTGTTTTTAAGGCCCACCCATTACAAAGCGCTGAGACATATTTGATCATCATCAGCTCCAAAAGCATCAACGAAGTGAGCAGCTGCGTAGTTTCGCGTGTTGTCTTACAGACGCGTAGTGCGCCCTTCGCTGATTCGCAAAATGAATAATTATGGCCCAGCGGGCACTTAACAGCTGTACCTGCAGTGGACATTTTAGAATAGTTTGAAACGGCCAATGACACGCGCACAGAAATTCGTTTCCTTGCGTCACGGTTAAGGCATCCACCAAGAACCGAAGCGAGGCTAGCAATTGAGAAAGGGATGCGCACGGGTCCCGATTACGCTGTCGCGTTCTACTCATGAAAGGCGAAGCTCAAGCTCCTTAAAGCGGCACCCGTTTCGTCCCTCGTAGTCCATAGTGGTCGTAGTGCGTAACCAGTCGTAACGCTAGTACCAGATCTTACCTCCAAGGTGGTGCCGTGTGGGAGATTTTCCGTGTGCGTTGTTGAACAATAAAAAAATTCGCAGCGTGCGCGTTAACTAAAAGCCGAATTCTTCTCTCATTCCCCATTAGCAGCCATTGGCATGTTCCAGTAGGAAACGTTAGTAGAAGTAGAAGTGTAAGTGTTAGCTAAAAGCCGACTTCTTCTGTCTCTCATTCCCATTAGCAGCCATTGTTTACCTCCAAGGTAGTGCCTGGTGAGATTTTCTCTTGTGCGTGATTGAACAATAAAAATTTTGTCAAAACGCCGTTGATTGATGAAATAAACCAACGAAAGACGCCAGATGTTTTCTAAAAGCAAAGCGAAAAGACGCCAGATGTTTCTAAAGCTAAAACGAAAAGAGACGCCAGCTGCTTAACGAAGACGCCGGATGTTTTCTAAAGTCAATGGTTTTTCTAAACAATGAAAATTCACAGCGTACATGTAAAATTAAAGTGAGCTGCAAGTCGTCACAACTCTCATCGAACCTTTAGTATAAACGCGCCCGATCTCACGTTCGGTGATGATGTACTGGGGCAGAATTCACGGAAGATTCACGGTTTACCGATGAACCTCCGCAGCTTCGCCACTCATCATCATTCACTCCGTGGATATGCTGTGATTTTTTTTCACCAAGCACAAGAGCTGGTTCAGAACCCCTTTCACAAGAAAAAAATTGGGGCAGTTACACAATAGTATTGAGAAGATTGGGGAAAGAACGGAGCTGGGTGTTCCCCTCCTCCTTTCCCTCCTCCTCATCCTCATTCCCTTTGGACCCCTTGCTATACTATACAATGCATGGCTATGCTATGCTTTAACCTCTCCCTCACTTCCCTTTCCCACCTCCTTGCTATATACTATACTGTATAACGGCCGCTGGATGAAAAAGTCACAGTCTCGCCGCAAGGGCGAAGCAATGAATGCGATAGCAAGAAAAGCAGCCCGTGATGGACGCGCTGCTACGCTGCATAAACATCTGCCCCCCGGCAGCAACTATACTCGCGGACAACATTTCTTGGCAATGAAGCGAAGGCTACAGAGCCACACTACACGTATCCTATCGCTAATGAATGTAGTCCAACAATTGCGTCGGTATTTTCTGCATGAGATATATAAAATACTCCTTCATTTTCTACATGTAGCTTTTTGAGACGGAACGCAGCGCTCACAAGCGAGATATATGTGTTTCTTTTACTTTGTACGTTGTCACTTTGCGTTTTTGCGTGCGTGAAAAAGTCGCGCCTTTTACCCGTACCTTAGACGCTAAGTAGCGTTTGTGCCGAAATGCAACGCTATAGCCATCACTTTTCACGGCGTTACGAGACGCGCGCCAAACCGGACTACTTCGCGTAGCAGTACATGTGCAGACGCTCCGCCCCGTAGCTTTCCCTTCATTGCCAAGAAAAGTTGTCCGCAAGTATACCGCGCGAGCAGACAGCGGAAGGGCAAAGTTCTCCTTGCGCAAATATTAGCAGAAGCGAGCGAGCTGGCCGACGACTTTTAAATGCGCCCGTTTAGGGAGCCTTCATGTGCGCGCCTCCGTGCACGGAGGCGCGTACATGAAGGCTTTCTACACCCGTTGCGCTCCTCGCGCCATCTCGCTGGTAATGAAGAAACGCTTATAAGCGCCTGCCGTCTCTGAGAACAGCGGTAAAGGGCGTGCATATAACAAGGAGGTTTGTATATAACGCTCGCCGTTAGCAACCTGAAGGATCTGCTCTTTGTGGCGTAATGGCTAGCGCCACGCGCTGCGGAGCGAGAGGTTGCTGGTTCGATACCGCGCTTCGGAAGCATTTTTCTGAATTACATTTCTTTGAGACTTTTATATATACATATATATATATATATATATATATATATACTTATACATATACGGTGCATGACGGCGGCGACGGGGACGGCAAAAACCAGCCGAGACTGTCCACATAATTGCTATTGCAATAAAAGCGCAAGGACCACCCAGCGGCCCTGACTGTACGTTGCTATGCTATACTTTCTCTCTGTGTTTCTTTCCCTCTCTCTTTCTCTCTTTATTTATTTCTCTGTCTTTCTCTTACTTTCTCTGTGTTTCTTTCTCTCTCTCTCTTTCGCTTTGTTTTTCTTTCGTTCTCTCGCCCGTAGTAACGCAGTCATATCGTTCCCATGACTACTTGGTCTGCTAGAGTGCATGATAGCCGAGTGGTTACGACGCTCATCCTCGGGCCGCTCGTACCTGGGTTCGAGTTCCACCTCGCCAAGAAATTTTATTTTGTTTTATTTATTTCTTCTCCTCCTCCTCTCTACTTCTCTTCTCCTCAATCCCGCCTTTCCTTCCTCCAACGCGTTACAATGCGGCGCACTCGGCGAAGCCAAGCGCAGCTGCGTCAAGTGGTTGCTAGGCAACGCAAGTTTTTGCGAACGCAGAAGAAATAGAAGAAGATAGCAATAAACAGGCTGTTTCAGATAAAAAACACGAAGTATTAAAAATTAAGCATAGGTGCCACGCGTCTACGATCAGCGCAGTATTTTTCCGAGTCATGTAGAAGACGTCAGAATAGTTTTTTCAATCCGCAAAGCTCGGTAATTAACAAAGATTGCTTAATGAACTTTTTGAATAGTAACTAGATAAAAGATCTTCAATAGAAAAGTTGTAGCGCTTCTTCAGAAACGTCGAATTTTTTAATCTATGGTACGATAATTCCCCTGCTCAATTTTTTTCCGGCCTTTCTATAAAGCGCGCGAATTTTCTAAAAAAAAACACCACGTGACTGCCGCCGAACGTGCGGCGCTTTTAGTGCCCTGAAATGTAAGTCAAACGAATTATCAAGGGCTGCTTCGCACAGGGACATCGACTGAACAGGCCAACGGTGACTACGATGGACGTTAAGCGACCCTCGTCACCCTCCAACTTTTCTGACGACTCGCCGAAGGAGCTTGTGGTGAATTTCAGTAACAAATGGCTGTCTAAGCCTGTGACGGCCGCTCGAATAATCAAACGGCCGTCACAGGAGATAGGGAATGTTTATAAACCAAAACTAATTTCGAAACGCGCGCCGAAACGGACTACTTGGCGGAGCAGTACATGTGCAGTAGCTCCGCCCCGTAGCCTTTCCTTGTTCGGCGGTAGTCACGTGGTATATATTAAGTTTCGCGCGCTTTAAAGAAAGGCCGAAAAAAAAATTAAGCAGAGGAGTTGTATTGCCATAGATTGAAAAATTCGATCTTTCTCAATAAGCACTACAACTTTTGTATTGAAGGTGTTTCTCTAGAGTTACTACTTAAAAATTTCACTAAGCAATCTTCGTTAATTGCCTATAGCTTTGCGGTTCGGACAAAATATTCTGACGTGCTCAATATATGGCTCAGAATAATACTGCGCTAATCGGAGACGCGTAGCGCCTAGGCTTAATTTTTCAATGCGTGGTGCTTCTTATCTGAAACACCTTGTAGAGGAAGCAAGCGAGAGAGAAAGAAAAAGAAAGAAGAGAAAGGAAGGTAGATAGAGCAAGAAACATAGATATATAGAGAGAAAGGGAAGATGACAAACAATGAAGAGAGTGAGAAAGGGAAGTGGAGTGAGAAGGAGGATAAGGAGGACGGGGGAGAGTAAAGCATAGCTAGCATAGACAGAATGAGCAAGAGAGAAATAGAGAGAAACAAATGTGGAAAAAGAGAGCAAGAGGGAAAGAGTGAGAAAGGCATAGAGAGAGGAAAAAGATAGGAAGAAGGAGGAAGCACGTGAGAGATAGAGAGAGAAAAAATCCCGGAAGTAAAATAGAAAGAGAAAGAAAGAGAAATGAATAGAGAGAAAGAGGGAGAAAGAAATATATAGAAATAATGAGAGAAAAAAAAGACAGAAAAGACGGAAAGACGGAAAAGAAAGAAAGAGAAAACTAAAGAGAAACACGGAAAGGCGCCCAAATCCGCACTTCCTTCAGGCTGTGCACAACTGTCGCGAAGCTGCCTTATTATTAGTATTATTATATTGTTTTTTTTTTTGAGGCAGTCGATTTGTGAGGCAGTAAGCTCTTTTAATGAAGTCATTCGACGATTACCTGGAATTGTGTTGCAAGGCCCCTTTAAGCGTGTGACAAGTCCCTGTAGCGCCGCTCGTGCTTGGCAAGTTTAAAATTTTTTGCGGGCATTCTATTCGCGAGGCAATAAACTATTTCTGTGATGCCATTCGATGATTACTTGCAAAGGATTTGCAGGGCCCCTTCGAAAGAAACAGTTTTTTATGGGTGCGCTGATTTTCAGCGAAACTTCTTTGTTTACACGGGCTTCAGTAGGAAGTTATTGCTGTTTGCGTTAGTTTACTGCCGCACTGGAGATCCTGGGCGTTTGTGGCAGGGGCGAACCGAGTACCTCGTGCATGTTAGTTACAATACTGAAAACGTATATGGAAGCTGGCGTTTCTGATTTATACTCATTTGATTCGCTTATTTCCTTCTTTGTTGTGTATAAATGGTGTTCAGTGTAGGAACGGATCATAGCACAAGGAGGTCGGAGAGTTGGTTCGATTTGCTTTTGGTAGAGGGTCGACAGGTGATACTGAGAGCATTGTCACGCGGAAGCAGGTGCGGTAAATGGTGGTGACGTTGACGCACCGTTACGTTGGCACTAATCATTTCATGCGCCACATTCAGATGAATTTCGCCACATCATCACGCGCGCGTCAGCGAGTCTTTCATATTTACTGAATGTTGGAGGGCGAGTGAGTGAAAATCTTACTGAATGCTCTTGAAGTCAAAGGTGTCGGTGGCGACGCTACGCAGCCGGAAGCCCTTCAGCTTCGGCGGCCACCTAAGCCCACTAGATTACCTGTACCAGGAGGTCTGGGTCTAAGCAACGCGGCATCACGTGCTTATGTCTTGAAGAAAAGAAACATGACCGTTAGGACTCAGCGTGGGAATGCGTGGTGATCCAGGGCTTCAAGGGGGTCTAACACATTTGCTTAAAATAAAGTTTTTCTGTCTGTCTGTACGTCTGCCGATAACCTAGAAAGCGATGTAGCGGAACTGCCGGTCAACGTCACATGCGGGAGGGTCACGCGGCCTGAGCAGAAACGTTGCGTATGACGTCATACAGCGTCAAAATTTGAAGGAAAGGGATATGTTCTGACTGCCTCGCATAAGTATCGCTGTTTTGCTAGTGTCACTGGTTGCCCCGTGTCGCTGGAGAGGCCAGTAGCCTACGCAATGCCGCTTCGCGGTTCTCGCCATCTTTCCAGAACCACGGAGAGTCGACAGCCACGTACCCGTCTGCCATTGACGTCACACGTGACGCTTCTGCATGGGTCACGTGACTATCCCGCATGTGGCGGCGACAGGAAGTTCGGCTACTACACATTCAAGGTGTGGAAACACGCCGCGGCATCCCACTGATCAAATATTGGGATCCTCGAGGTGGACGAGCAGCCTCGGCAACAGGACATTTGTCCGGTGTCAGCACAAGCTAGACAGGGCCCGGGTAGGAGTTTAAAATTTCTCAGCTCGTTCACCTCACCACGTGTAGGAAAGCAACGGTATAATTAATCTCCCTCACTTTCCTTCGTTCCGTCTCTAACTCTCCCTCTCTCTGAGCTTCTGCTCGCCAAAACAACGATATGATTAAGAAAGGTTCTGTGTCGAGCCGTCAGCGTCTGCGAGAAAACGACGAACTTGCGCCGCAGCTGCTCCACACGTCCGAGCAGAGCGCGAGCGAAGAAAGATTCCGGCAAGAGCAACAGCGTCTGTGGTCGTCCATCTCAAAGTATAAGGCTAAATAAAATATGTGGGAAAGCAAACACCTCACGTCTTCCCGCAGTTCTTTACCGTTGTACCTTCATCTAAGTACACGGGCGGTTTGTCTTTCGCCCCTTCGAAACGAGTCCGCCGTAGCTGTTGCTGTAGTTGCAGCACTGTTCGCTTAAAGGGCCCATTCACAACTTGCCTGGGTATAAAAGGCACTAGGTCAGTCAGCAATTGACTGACCTAGTGCCATGTTTGGTTATATGATCTAACACGAAAACCCATCCGAGTGTTACCGTTTAGCAGTCATCGCGGTACCATGTGTAAAGCCGTCAGAGTAAAGCCGTCAGAGAGGCGCCGACATTCCAGGGCCGTAGTCAGAAATTTTTTTCAGGGGGGGGCGAGGGGGGGGGGTTCAACCATATTTTGTGCATGTTCGTGCGTGCGTTTGTATGTGCATGTGTATATATACGCAAGCGAAACTGAAAAATTTCGGGGGGGGGGGGGTTGCAACCCTCCCCCAACTCCCCCCCCCCCTGGCTACGCCCGTGAAGGAAGTGGTAATACGAACACGCGTTTGATACTTGAAGCTTATGCTATATCAAGGAAGGCAACTGTCTGCGTTTTCACCCGCCGCGGTGGTCTAGTGGTTATGGCGCTCGACTGCTGACCCGAAGGTCGCGGGGTCGAATCCCGGCCGTGGCAGCCGCATTTTCGATGGAGGCGAACATGCTTGAGGCCCGTATACTTACTTAGGTTTAGGTGCACGTGAAAGAATCCCAGGTGGTCAAAATTTCCAGAGCCCTCCACTACGGCGTCCCTCATAATCATGTCGTGTTTTTGGGACGTTAAAGCCCAACAATTATTATTATAACTGTTTGCGTTCGTGACCCTTCTATCAACCTGTACAGTAGAGAGAAGGTGTTTGTGGCTGCGCACGTGTAATTACTCATACTCGTATTTGCGCGCGTGCTCTTGGGGCCATATTTTTTTGCCTATCTATACGGGGCTTTGGCTACGAATACACAGTTTGCTCTGGTCCCTATACCCTCTGTCGCGGACATATCTTCTTATTCGCGCATCATTTTACTTCCAAGAAGGGTCCCTGGTGCTTCTCTTTCAAAATCTTAATCTCGGCTGCTTAGCTGGGCAACAGCGCGAGGCCGTTAGGCATGTATCAGCAACGAGGGAGGTGATACTATTTAACACCGTCGGCGTCCGGTACGGTAAACAAGCTGCAGCGCCGCGCTCCTCGGGGTTACACGGCCAAAGGATGCACGTCCTCGTCAGCGGCATCCCGTTGCTGCTGCTAGCAGGTGAGCTTTTTAAGTATCATCTTGGTGCCCCTTCTAATCATCTTAGGGTGGTGCCAAGTCTGCATCACATTTTTACAGTCCGGCCTGTCCCGTCATTGTTCACTGTGAAGGCTTATACGGCCATGCAGGTTTTCGACGATACTGGCCACCGAGGACCCCGATGGTTTCATCCAAGAACTTTTTACTTCGCGTCGTTAACAATGATTGTCCCTTTCTTAATCCTTCCGCCACCATGCGGGATTTCGCTGAACCAATTTGCAATAACTGTTGCGGTTTTACGCCCCAAAACCACAATATGATTATGAGGGGCGCCGTAGTGTATAGGGCCCCGGAAATTTCGACCCCCTGGGATTCTTTAACGTGCACCTCAATCCAAGTACATGGGCTCTCTAGCATTTCGCCTCCACCGAAAGGCGGCCACAGCCGCCGGGATTCGATCCCGCGAACCTTCGGGTCAGCAGTCGAGCACCATACACTTGAACACAATTAGAGCAGCATTTTGGGCGAGTTGGTAGTCCGTTACTTCAGTACGACTCCGCAATAAACACACACGGACAACAGAGAAGACACACCCTGCACTGGGTGTGTCTTCTTCTCCGTTGTCCGTGTCTTTTTGTGGTGCAGTCGTACTGAAGCACTAGAACACTGTGGCGGGTGCTTCCCACTGCTAGACCTGGAAAGCCGGGATCAAAGGCAGGCCCCTTTGAGTAGCACGTCATTGCTTCATTTTAATTTTAGAGTGCAGATCTAAGGCGCCCGTTCCCGCGATGAGCGGCGTCGCCGTCGTTGGCGTAACCGATAGAGCGAACGCGGAGGTCAACCGAGCCGCTGTGTTAGCGTCTGCAGCGCATCGTGCCTGCTCGCGCTTCTTGTGACAGCGCAACGCGTACCTCTCGCACACGGGCACGATAAAGTTGGTTGACCTGCGAGGTTTGGGAGAGTATAAGACGTGCGCTAGTCGAAGGGACACTTTGTGTGTGGAACGCTCTAGCGGACTCTTAGATTTTGCATCTAGTTCACCAAGCACAAGTTCGCCCATAATAAAGTTTTAGAGCGCAGCTCTTAGGCGCCCGTTCCTGTGTTGAGCGGCGTCGGTGTCGTCGTAACCAGCAGAGCGAGCGCGGAGCGCAACAGAGGATTATAGACGGCGGTAGCGAGGAGAGCGCGAGCAGAAGGGAACGATATTTGCAAGACGCAAGCTTCCGCGGCGGCCACCAACGGCGCCACAGTAGTGCGCGCCGTCGTGCGGTCGCCGATGACGTCTTCACTATGGTATGCGGCGAGGGCGTCCACGGATACCATGTATGGAAATTAAGCGCTGCATGAACGGAGGCCTGTCAGCCGCGGGTGTTGTGGAACGCGCCCACGCGCAGTCGCACCTCAACTTATCGCAAAATCAAAGCACCTAAACAGCTGCGCTCAGAATTCGCATTAGGCAGTATCGTAACTGTCCGTGAATTTTTCGCCTCCACTGCGACGGTTGTTTTCTTTCGGAATCCACCACTGAAATAATGGGGGGCGCTACGGTATCACTTGGCTCCCCCTAATGAAGAACCCTGTGGACGCCTATAGCCGCCGCGATGTGACGTGCGTGGTTGTGATGCGACGAATATCGCAGTGCAGGAAAGCCCGTCAGCGGCTTCTTTGTGTGCGACATTCACGATTCGCGAGCACGAAATTTCAGGCACTTTTAAATTAACAGGCACCTTAAAGGGACACTAAAGCGAAATAATGAATCAGTTTAGAGTGATAAATTGCGCTCTGAAAACACCATTGTTAATTTCACCACCATAGACGCATTAATACAAGAGATAATCAAGGTCAAAGTTTCATTTTTAAACTTCGCAACGAAATTCTCCGCGCGTGACGTCCCGCATTTCAATATGTTTTATTCGTATGTCTACCACTCTAGCTAAACGAACTTTTCTGAAACTTGGCATGCCAAGTCTCTTGCCCCCTCATAGGGCTGAGCCAAGGAGATTGACCAGGCCGACTGTTGCAGCGCGCTGCTCAAACACAAACGCATACACAGGAGCGCTCGTCCTGCCCTGCGTATACCTGTGTACTCTTTTCGTGCATCCTTCTTTGCGTTTAAACAGCGCGCTGCAATGGCCCGCTATTCATAGCCAACTAGCCCCTACTTTGGCTCTTTTAGCTAAACTTGAGCATTGCGAAGCTCGGTGTGCGATGGCTGCCCCTATACAAGCGATGAAAATTGTCGTCCATAAAGGTTGGTGGGAACCCACTGTTGCTTTATGTGCGGCCAAGGTCTTTCGTAATTTGCCTATTCTTGTCCCATTAGCACATACATGTCACAATTTTTTTTCTGTGATTTGGTTCGTCATTCGAATGCCAATGACATGTAGTTTCTTAATTTTTTTTATTTTCTACCAGCTGCGGCAAACGCCATCCTTTTCGGTAAGTACTCCGGCGCCACATAAACGCCCTCTTCAGATGTATCTAATAGTTGAACAAGCCATGATATCAGGAACTGAATGTGGCTCTATCTCTTTCATAAGCATTAGCAACACGAGCGTTATCTATTGAGAGCACACATCCTAGTTCGGTCACTTTGGCCGATCGTCTATCAAGACGCACCGCCGACTCGCACCGGGTGGACAGCCATCGGCCATGTGCTGTGCGGCCATGCTTGAGGATAAACAGTCCCCAAGGCCATATCTCCCTAAGAGACAGCACGCACGTGTCTTACGACCCACACCACACGTGCTCCGCATGCTCACAAGCGCGGCCATCTCATGAGCATTGCGTTTCACGGCAAACGCGTGTGACCCTTCGGCGCGTCCGTCTACGAGATCTCTCTTTACCGCGTTTCTTTCTGTTGCTAATCGTATGCTGAGAGTGGGTAAAACAAGAAAAGTTTTTGCGGATGTTCGAGGAGAGAAATTTTTTAACCGGGTAGAATAAGAATGTAAGCTCGTACATTCGTACTTGGCTCGTAAACCAAGTGAGCTCGAACATCGTAGTGCCTCGTTCATCCGCGTACCAGAAAGAGACCACGTCACTGCTTTTAAACAAACGCCGTTGTCGCAGATTTAGTGCCCACGAACCAGTCGTCAGGCGGTGTGGTCTACGAGGTTCGCGCCACCGTGACCCTGGAAAGCCCAGAACAGAATGTGGACGAAGGCACGATAATACGGTACGCTGGAGACCTGGCCGTTTACCCGGTAGGGAAGAACACGTACCAGGCACGCTTCCTTAACTTGTCGATGGTCAGGTACAAGCCTTCAACGAGAACGGCGTGCCTAGGTTGCAGCTTGGAGACACTGATCATCGCGCCGCCCGAAAGAAGTTCCCCACCGCTCACAGCTGTCAAGGATGCTGACCAATCGCAGGTCCGTCCACCGGTCCTGGAAACACTCATCATCGCGCCACCCGAAAGACGTTACCCACCGCTCACAGCGGTCAACGATGCTGACCAATCGCAGGTTCGTCCACCGGTTCTGGAGACGTTGATCATCGCGCCGCCCGAAAGAGGTTCCCCACCGCTCACAGCTGTCAAGGATGCCGACCAATCGCAGGTCCGTCCACCGGTCCTGGAAACACTCATCATCGCGCCACCCGAAAGACGTTATCCACCGCTCACAGCGGTCAACGATGCTGACCAATCGCAGGTTCGTCCACCGGTTCCCGAGACGTTGATCATCGCGCCGCCCGAAAGAAGTTCCCCACCGCTCACAGCTGTCAAGGATGCTGACCAATCGCAGGTCCGTCCACCGGTACTGGAAACACTCATCATCGCGCCACCCGAAAGACGTTACCCACCGCTCACAGCGGTCAACGATGCTGACATATCGCAGGTTCGTCCACCGATTCCGGAGACGTTGATCATCGCGCCGCCCGAAAGAAGTTCCCCACCGCTCACAACTGTCAAGGATGCTGACCAATCGCAGGTCCGTCCACCGGTCCTAGAAACACTCATCATCGCGCCACCCGAAAGACGTTACCCAACGCTCACAGCGGTCAACGATGCTGACCAATCGCAGGTTCGTCCACCAGTTCTGGAGACACTGATCATCGCACCGCCCGAAAGAAGTTCCCCACCGCTCACAGCTGTCAAGGATGCTGACCAATCGCAGGTCCGTCCACCGGTGCTGGAAACACTCATTATCGCGCCACCCGAAAGACGTTATCCACCGCTCACAGCGATCAATGATGCGGACCGGTCGCAGCTGCTCGGCTACCCGGTTCAGTTCGTCCTCCAGTCTGGCAAGGTAAGGACGCCTATATTCATGTTATTATAAAGAACCAACTGGGAAGGATGGTGCACAAGCTTTCAATTGAATTTTTTTAGAGTGACAGATTGTACCCGACGTATCAAAGCAGATGGCAACACGCAGGAAACAGGCACGGTAAATTGACGCACGTGTAATCAAGCAGACTCCTCGATTACACGTGCTACAGAAGTGGCAGCTTGGGTCCGCCTTTGCAATGAGGCTGTCTTCCACGTTTTCCCGCTACCATAGTTGTGAGGCGCCGCTGTCCTCACGTGATCCCTCAGGCTACGTCACGCTGACCGCCGCGCCAGTATTTACGGTGGTGGAGCTCGCCGCCATTACTTCATCGCATGCGAACGGAATGCGGTAAACCACACCTTGCGCGCAGTAGATAAATTGAGACCGGTGCGTTTACACACATCTTCTCAATGCAAGTTTACAAAGGGATGTGCAAAATTTCAAGTCCTTGAAAGTTACTCTGGGAAGCAGGAAATATTACATTCACGTGCCGTCAGGGTCACATAAAAAGGTAAATCGTCGTTGTTCCCTCCTCTCTAGATAGACAAAACCAAACATCCCCAAAGTAAGTAAATTCTGGAAATTTGACTAATTTCTAAAAGGGGCCACTCAGACAGTCGTGCCGAACTTGAAGATAACAATGCTAAAAGAGTACCAGAATGAGAGGAGACGAAAAAGGCACGGACTAACAAATTGCTATTACGTGTCAATGTACACACTCGCAGTATAATCAGTATAAGGAAATCAGTATAAGGAAAGCGCTAACAGAACAATGTCACGTGCTGGACAGGTACATGATCTCGTAGTGAGGTGGAGCAGTGGTGGCACGATTCGCCACTTTTATGCACGGCGAAAGATTTGAAAATTTATATTACGAATATTCCAGGGCCACGTGGCCAAACTATGATTAGGAGGTACACCGTCGTGCAGGACACCGAACTGATTGTGACCGCCCGGTGTTATTTCTTAAAGGGGACTGCAACACTTTTCCAAGTAATCGTAGAACAACCTCACTATGTAGTCTATTGCCTCACGAATCGATTGCCGCAAAAATGCTTCGAAAACGCCAGAAAAATGCTTACATGCTCTGAGGTTTATTGACCTTATGACCTCACGAAGTTCATGTCATAGATGGAGTGCGCCTTCTTTTTTTTTTAAATCTTTAATAGCTGGTGGAATACGAGATCAGCCTTGGGGCCCCAGCTTGGATCAAAAGCGTGTACAAGACCGTGCTGACACTCCTTCAGAACCAGGTTGAGGCGCCTCGGGAGTCGCCAGCTGTGTCATCCTACTACGAGGTGACGTGTTTTTTATATAATCTGTTGATTCGATTGGCATAGCATGTCAGATGTCAGTATACCATGCTGCACGGGGACTGCGTAATAGAGACATATGAGCTCTAGTACTTTAAGTGACCAAAGTGAATCTCAGTAACAGCGAAAGCTATATATACAAAAGGCCAGTTTGCAAGAGGAACAACGGTTAATTTTGTCCTTCAAGCCTCAATACACCGCACATGCGCACACACACACAAGGAGGTGGAGGAGGAGAAGAAAAAACGGAAAGACAGGGAGGTTAGCCAGTTCTCAGACCGGCTGGCTACCCTGTGCTGGGGAAAAGGGGAGGTGGAGTGAAAGATGATAGAAAGGAGATGTTACAAAAAGAAGAAGAAGAAGAAAAAAAGAACAAAAATACGATAAACGACATTGCTTAAAGTCTGTCTATGAGACTAGCTGTGCGCAAAAAGCGCAACAATGCTTTCAAAGCTTTCCGTACCGAGGACGGTTTCGGCCAGTGTCCTAAGATCTTTTCCTCCGACAGTGGACAATTGTCGAGTCTATCAAACACTTTGGACAAACTACTTACTATCTGTAGCATCGCGAAAAGATGCTCAGGGTACCAAATGTACTATATACACGCATAATAATAACTGTGGTTTTACGTCCCAAAACCACGATATGATTATGAGGGAACACGTAGTGGAGAGAGTGAGAGAGAGAGAGAGAAGGAATGTAGGAAAGGCAGGGAGGTTAACTAGACAATGCGTCCAGTTTGCACGTAGTGGAGGGCTCCGGACATGTCGACCACCTGATGTTCTTTAACGCGCACCTAAATCTAAGGACACAGGCGCGTAGCATTTAGCCTCCATCGAAATGCTGCAGCCGGGGCCAAGAAATCAATTTCCGCGGCGAGGCGGGATTGGAACCCGGGCCCTAACGGTCCGAAGGAAGGTGTCATAACTGATCTGCAGACCCGACGCATTATATATAGCCACAGTCACGGCAACAATGCCAGTGAAAAACCAACTGGTGCGCCAGGTATCACATAAGGAGCATTTTGACAAACGTCAAAAGGATGGCATAGTGCGCAAGATTACAATCTGTAAGACAGGGCCCATCGTGCTATATACTGGTAGTAAGTGCAGTTCCTTCAATACAAATGAGTGCGAGCTACTGGAGATATGATTTACTATTATCTGTCTGAATTGTTATTAGGAATATTTCGCTATCTGTTTGTACTTCCCAACTCTAACGCTATACAGTTGTAGAATGTTCGACATTCGGAACTACCATTCACTTCGTTGCATTATTTTCACTCTGTTATGTTCACTTCGTTACATTCCCTTCATAACCTTTAGTGACACGAGCAATGAGTCACACTCTTGTTTCCCTTCCATGTGCTTCCGGTAAGTATAATAATAACGAGAAGTATAATCATAAATCACGGCGTCCTGGCTTTGCTTATTTGCAAGATGAAATCCTTCCAAGATTAAACCACTTTTCTTCATCCCCGGGAAAACACAGCAACACGACTGAAGGGCTCATTAGCCAGGCTTTCACAGGCTCTGTAACACTCATAGCCTGGCGCTGCTCTTCTAAGTCTACTCTCTTGTACCATAATGAGATTGCCGCTGTTTTGAAAGCCTAAATTTTGGAAGGACTAACTGCTGGGGGAGTTGGTTACTCATCTTAGAACAGTGGCGCTAAAAAAAAACGATAACACGTACAGGAGAAAGGAACATGAAACACGGCGCAAACTATCAACTCAGAAATTACTGAAACAAAAAAAAAATAAAGATTTGTGTGGTTAGACGAACACGTGTTAAAAATCCATGAGCGGACAAGGATTGTCTCAATGACGCGCTTCCAGGAATTCTAACTCTGCGGCAAGTAATGTGACCGAGGGTTTCGCGACACATGAATCATCTGCTTTGTTGATGAGATACGCTTCTTCAATTTCATGCACTACCCTATCCTTGAACCTAGATTGCACTGTCGTATCAGCGAACAAGGGTGCCCAGCCGCATTCTCTACAGCGCAAAGAAAGGTTAGAACACGGTTGTTCCTTTATCGAAGCTTTATAATCCAATAGCCTGTTATTACACAACACCCGATTTGTCTAACATAACGCTTGCCACACGAAAGCGGAATGTCGTACAACACGCCAGTGGCGCATTCAACTTTCCTGGCCCTGTGCTTGGCTTTACAAAAGCCCTTGACTTGCTCTTCACCTTCGACCTTCCTCTCTACAGCCGCGCAAATGCTGCCTAAACGGTTGCCAGCCAAAAATAAAACATTACATACATGCCTGGCTCCCACTTTCTTTAAACGATGTGAGGCACCATGTAGGTATGCTGGCAACAGGCAGCTCCTTCAAGCCCCTGCCATGCTCCGTGCCTCTTGCCTGCGTTTTCAAGTCCTGTAGAACCCTTTCCGCCAGCATCGCCAAATGGTTCTCAGGAAAACTGGACAATTAACTTGAGCCTGTCCAGTTGCCCCTCGAGGCTTTCCTCCATATTGTGCAGACAAGATTTCCTGAGCGCGGTCTTCAAACATGATGTTGCGACACCATTTTTTACAACTTTAGAGTACCTGGAACAGAAGTGAAGGACAGGTTTCACGCTTCTCGGAGCATATATATCCAACACGTATGACACCCATTGAAACGCAACTTCAAGTCGAAAAACTGAATGCAGTTGTTGTTAGCATACCTGTCAAGTTTGGAGAAACGGAATCCGGGAGATCTACTCAACGGGGGGAGGGGGGGGGGGGTACTGCTGCGATACTGCGGGATTTTGCGGTCGCCGCTGATCTGTAGAGTCCAAACCGTTAACATCGCTTACGCATCGTCTGTTTCACGTGCGAGTGAAAGCGCCTAGCGCTAGGGGCGAACGCGGTTGAAGCAGAGATGAAACGACCCGGCCGTCACCGTCGCGCGAAGGGCACATGTACAGTAGAACACTGCAGGCACATGCGATAACATCGCTCCGCGTGAGAGGCCTGTCGTCGTTTCCTTGCCAGTTATTTCGTCGGGCAAGGGACCATAAGGGGCGCCGTTGAGACGGGGACGGTCGCGAGCGCTGGCGAACGCGCTATACCTCGACAGACATCGGCAACGGCTATACCCTTTTAAGTGCTGGGTTCTCTTAAAGCAGTAGTGACACAAAATTTTGAAGGCGAGATAACTTGTGGGATAGATTTGTGTGTACACAAACGCATCATCAAGAAATATTAACGGCTCATATAACCTATAACACATTTAGGATCCATTTTTAAATTGCATGTAGCGCATCTGTACGCGAAACGTCCCACCTCGCGTCACGACATCAAACAACAGCCATTTCCGGGAGATTTTCCTATGACCCGTACAACCGGGAGAAACGTTCAAAATCTGGGAGTCTCCCGTGTAATCCGGGAGACTTGGCAGGTATGCGTTAGGAAGCTCAAAGGTGAACTGCAGACCCGCACCAACGTCCTTAAAAATTTTCAGCATATTCACGCGCGAATCCACACAACCATTGGAATTTACCAGCCTGAGATAATCGTCCACGTACCGAAACATTTCAACAACAATCCAATCCAGAGCCATCTCCAGGTCGCGATCAAATGAGCGTAAGAAAATTTCACTTAGTACAGGTGCGACCCTCGAACTTATACAAACACCCGACCTTTGGGTATACACATCTCCCCTCCACCTGATGACAGTTAAAGACAAATACACAGACAATAGCTCCAGAAACGATCCCACAGACACACCACACTTGTCCTGGAACTTCAGTTCCTCATTGCATAACTGGATACAATCCTTCACGCGTTTTAACAACCTGTGCCATGGCAAAGAGTAGAAAAGGCCCTCTACGTCCACACTGAACCCTGACAAAGACCGCAGGGCAGTACTCATCAAGAACCGAATCACTTGCTCTTCTGATACGCAAATTGTTCCCATTTTCCAATACGTGGGTTTTAGCTGAAATCACGTAGACCAGACAGGCGAACTTGCATCAGAGGCACTTCCATCAGAAGGTGATTTTTACACCACATGCTGCAAAATTAGCCCCTGTAAGTCTTCGTGCTGTATACATTAAAAACATAATTAATTTCAAGGGTTACATCAGGCTATGTGCACGACAATAAGTACGAAGGCCCTTGCATGGGCGAAAAGGAATACACACAAAGCGAGGGCGCGTGCTTCCTGTCTGTGTGTATTTCTTTTGTACATATTCGTCCAGCTCAGGCAAATGGCTAAGATCATCGTCCCACTGGCGGCACACACTATACAGACAGCCAGGGGCGTAGCCAGAAATATTTTTCGGGGGGGGGGGGGGGTTCAACCATACTTTATGTATGTTCGTGCGTGCGTTTGTATGTGTGCGTGTATATATACGCAAGCGAAACTGAAAAATTTCGGGGGGGGGGTGTTTGAACCCCCCCAACCCCCCCATGGCTACGCCCCTGCAGACAGCCATAAAACATTACACAGCTGACCCTGTAACACAGTCACTGCACAATAGTCCGCCTCAACAATCCTTATCTGCACAGCTCGGCCATGGTAGTCGTGGGTACCAGGTATACATGCAGCGGCATAGATCATGGGGGAGGGGATGGTCAGGGGGGTCCTTACCCCCCCCCCCTCGCTTTCAGGCTGCTGGGGAAACCCTTGCAAGTGCCCCTCCCCCTTAAGATTTGTCTTTCAATCATCATATAGCTTGATGGATATGCTAGTCGAATGCATATTTTGATGTCCTAGGTGGTCATTGCTCACCTTGTACAGAACATTTCGTATTCAACTTTCTTAAATTTGTTTATTTTATAGTGGTAAATGTGTTAAGTACCATAAGCTCTGTAAGGCTGTATTTAAACTGCAACTGCCGTTCGACCGGTTTCCGAGAAGACTCATTAGCGCAATGAAATTACGTGAGGTGTGAAACCGAGCATGCTCGTTTCTTTCTTAAATTTCAAAGCATGATTTAAAATTTTATATTATAAGTAAAACTTATACGTACTTATAAGAACAACATGGCCACCACAGCGAGATATGTGCCCCCACTGTGATTTTTATGGATTTACGCGACTGCAAGTATCTGCCACAAAATGTTATCGACTGCTGTCTCATTCGCAGGACGGTGTATCTGGATACTGTCGTGTCACCTATGAGGTACACTCACTGACCAATCTCCACATTGAGGACAGGGCTTATAACGTGACGAAGACCAAGCATCTGGACGATTGCCTGCAGCGACGACACGTGGACAGCACGAGTAACACTCGGAGACACCCCGCTGATCGCACAAAACATCTGGCCAACAACTTGCTTCCACTGCCTCTAGATAACACATTCGAGAACCAGCCATTCACCGGACGTCCAGAGGATCTTAACAAGGTGAGCATGGAAGACCCTCACCATCTCATCTTAGTTACAACAGCAGCCGTATGTACTTGTAAATGCATCTAGAATTGGGGGAGTTGTTACGCATTATGAGAAACTAGTAACAGCGCAGACTGCAAATGATCATGCACACTGCAAACGAGCATGCGCATGCGCATGTCTTCTTCAAGGCAGTTGATGCTTTGAAGAAGACAAGACCACTAGTCGAAATGTTGACTCCAGTGACACCCCATTTGTCATCATGGTCATTGCGAGGAACAAAATGAGATACGATGCAGAGCTTTGATGACAAGCCATCGCCCGTATTGACGATAGGGCTTTACTCTGTAAATAGTTAGTAAAAACATTTAATACGTCTACCTGTAACATTTCGATAGAACTACTGGCCTGAGCGCAAACCAGCCTAAAACAGCGCCAATAGTTTTGACCTATGGAGAAAAAGTCGTACAACTATAATGGATTCCAAGTGTACTACAGTCCAGCTTTCTTCCTCTATTCACACGTTCACATTTGCATTAATCAGGTCAACTCCGAGGTGACCGCCCACGAGGTCTCCTACTACAGCGTCAACGACAGCCTCATTGAGAGCGCCCTCTTCGACAGTCTCACTGTGCTGCCCCTGATCACTGGCCCGGCACTAGTGCGAGCGCAGCTTCAGCTCAAGCTGGCCAGCCACGCAGCACCACCCATGGGAACCGCGCAGTTCGACAGAGAGCGGCGCACTTCGCTAAAGCTGAACTTGTCCGAGGTGGTCGCGTACCTCAACGTATCTGCCTACAGTGACCTAGTGGTCGAGCCCGAAGTGTTCACTCAGCTCCTCGATGAGGTGGCCGAGGAGCTCGCCAGCCTAGAGCTTAACATGACCAAGAAAAGCCCCGTGATTATGCTGAAGCTTGCGCGCATAATATCACTTCTCAACACTGAGCAGCTGAAGCAAGCCATGCCATCGTCCCTCCTCAACAAGACCAGCGATTTGGAACCCAAGGAGCAACTCCTCAGGTACAGCTTCGCGGGTATATAAAACAGTTGTTGAAAGTTAGCGCTGTGTGGCGGCGAATGTGTCTTTCTTTTGTCTTCGTCCTTAGCCTGCGCCAGGGGCGTAGCCAGAAATTTTTTTCGGGGGGGGAGGGGGGGGGGTTCGACCATACTTTATGTATGTTCGTGCGTGCGTTTGTATGTGTGCTTGTATATATACGCAAGCAAAACTGAAAAATTTCGAGGGGTTTGAACCCCCCCAACCCCCCCCCCCCCCCTTGGCTACGCTCCTGGCCTGCGCTACCATATCAATTATCATAAGGTGTTGGACTGCTCCCGGGATCGGCTCATTTTTGACCGATCGACGACGTCACTGATTTTGGCGGTGTGACGTCATGACGTGTCGTTATCGCTCGCTCGGAATAGGCCACCTGGGTTTTTGGACGCTGGTGTGTCTTTGGGCGGGAGGCTAGTGATAGTGTAAAGTGCCGCTTTTGCGCACCCCCCCCCCCCTGCCGACACCCATAGCTATATGTCATACTTCGACTGAGGATTAGTGCTGCTTGTAATATATGAAGGTGCCTTTTAACTTTTATGCAAGTGACATGGCATCAACTAGGTACTATAGTCCTGATGTGTGTTCTGAGCTGTCTTTTTCCCTATGTGTAGTACTTACAATTGCGATCCCCTGAAGCGGTTTGGCGGCCTTCCAGGCAAATCTCCCCAGTTTGCATCAAATCACTCCTTTCTCTCATTTATCTTGTTAGAATGAGATGTTTCTATGATTCGCTGCTCGCTTTATTTTAGAATGACCTCAGGTGGTGAATGTGAGAAAACTTGGCTTGAGTGACGAGCTGGCACGCAAGCACTGCTTCGGCTCGTTTTACAGGGCGCTGTACATCGAACTTCTGGGCAATGCCCGAAGCAAGTCCACCGCTCAAATGGCCATCCACCTTATGAAAGAGCACATCCTGTCCCGCCAGGAAGCTGCCCGACTGTTCCGCGACCTGTCCGCCTTCTTCATGACCTACATTGACGAGGACACCCGCGAGATGCTACAGGTGAGCACGACCATACACACAGAGCTCCTCATTAAAGGGACACTAAAGGCAAATATTAAGTCGACGTTGATTGTTGAAATAGCGGTCCAGAAACCTGGTAGTGCTACTTTCGTGCCAAGGAAGCGCTTATTTTGAAATAAAATCACGTTTTAGAGGTCCGCATCGCGTTAGCGCACTTCAAATCACCCGCCTGAAAGCGGTCTTTCTCACGTCACTGTTGCCGTGCCCAACGTTGCCCGCCTTTACTGCGTGGCCGCTGACACAAGTAGAAGCAGAGCGAAAGTAGCGGCATTTTTGTCGAACTTTATGTCAGAGCGACTTTCCCGAGCGTGCAAAACACACGCGGCAGTACGCGATACCAAAACTACCACTGAGACGCGACCGCATGAGCGAAGCCGGGCGCCGGGCGAAGCGCAGTTCGGCGAAAACGGAACCTTTGAACCACGCGCGCCGTTCCCCATGGCAACGCCAAAAAGGTTCTTTTTTACATGAGTCAAACGGAAACGTACAGGCAGCATTTTATTACGTCTCTTGATGCACGGAAGGCTCATTTATTGCAGCTAGTTTGATTACTAGTGATTAATTGTAATCGGACGCTCTCACGTCATCGGGATCATTTCCGAAATGTCCCACTCGTGGCGCATGTCGTGTGATACATTTGGCTTAATTTCTCAGTAAGCAGGGCACTGCAGTTGATAATGTTGCCGTTTTAGACGTTGTCATACATTGAGCTTTCGCTCTGACATATTGTTATTTGTCTTTAGTGTCCCTTTAAGCCACAAAGCAAATTTTTATGAAACAGAGAAAGTTGTAAGGCACTGCCTAGCATAAGTAGGTAAACTCACTCAGACTCAGATCCAGCCTTGAGTCTGAGTCCGCATGAGTAATACCTTGGTGAGTCTGAGTGAATGAGTGAGTCCGGTCGAGGAAAATTGTGGTGAGAGTGAGTCTGAGTGAGTCCAGTTAGAACAATTTTTCAGCAAGTGTGAGTCCGAGTGAGTCCTGACGAGGAAAAATTTGGTGAGACCGAGTCCGAGTGAGTCCGGTTAAGAAAAAATTTAGCGTATCTTAGTGAGTCATATTGAGGAAAATTTTGGTGAGACTGAGTCTGAGTGAGTCCAGTTAAGAAAATTTTCAGCAAGTCTGAGTCTGAGTGAGCCCTAAGCGCAAAATATAGTTTTTATGTGAGTCCGAGTGAGCTCCACTTCTTTTGCCGCCCTATGCTGCCTAGGGAAGGGGTCGCGGAACGAATTTTTCAAGACCGTTGTAACAACCGTCCATCACTGGACGAGTAAGGAGAAATGAAACTGCACTTTTACCATGGCTCCAGGAGAACAGCTTCACTACCAAAGCAGACACTATCTACCTTTGCCTCAGCCAAGTCCGCAATTGCTGCCTCCTCCCAAATTCCGTGGCAAGGGAGCAGGTCACATTTACATGATGAGCCCCGCCTCCTTTTCTTCCTCCTCTTTTTATTTTGCTTCATTGCTGCACTTATACTGTGGGCTCCGGCTTGGATGAAGAACCGAATTTACGGGCCGTGTCTATGACGTTACGAAGAGTGCCTGTTACATAATTTATTTAAGGAGGGGGGAGGGGGTGTCCGATGCCCCTTTATGTATGGCGCGTGTGTCACACTTGTCTGTTTCCAATTACCAAACCTGTTGATGTGCCCTTTAAAGATTAGGCTGTCTCGAGAAAGTCGGACTGGCATAAGTATGGCTGATCCCTCATAATCATATCGTGATATCGTGGTTTTGGGACGTTAAAACCCATATATTGTGATATTGTGGCTGATGTCTTGTTGCCATTCCCTATATGCAGGACATGTGCAGGAGTACCGACGGTTTAGTGGATACACGTCTCAGAGCAGCAACGTGCAGCGTACTTGAAGAGATGGCGATCAAGCTTTGCCCCCCTGGCCATATATCTCGCTAGAGAGCGTTGACCGCGATGCCAAGTCAAACCGTGCCTTGGAGTTCTGCAAGCAAGCACCTTCCAAGTCTGCCGAGACGCAAAACAGGCCACGTAACGTGTATTGCGCTTTACATTGCGATTCATTCGTATCGTCGCTTAAGTCTTCTTGATGCTTTATGCCGATACATGTCAAGTATCTTCTGTCCTGCAAAGATATCTGCAGTGCAATGAATCTCATGTTCCTAGTTGCATAAAAAAAAATATGTGGTTGAACGTGGTTTAAACCAAGCTTGTCCAGCGATAGCACCAGCTACCGCGGAAAGCGTGCCGCGGCGGTGTCCCGCGCGTCGGCCCTCCCGCATGGCAAGCAGCGGCGCGTTGTCCACACTGTTCTTCATTTGACGGCGCGGGAGTCCCGCGATAGGAGCGGAGGTCCCCAGGCGCGTGCGCCCGCCGGCTCATGGCTCTCGCCGACCGACAGAGAGGACTGCGCGGGAAAGGAGAACAAGCTGACAATGCGCATGTCCGTTGCTATGACGACGCACGTACGAGGAGCTTTAAAGGCAGGGTTGCCAATGGTGGCTACTTTTCGCCAAACTGGCGAATTTGAGAGGCCCGTGGCGACCTAAAATTATCAATGGTGACATGGCGAATTTTTGGCGACTTTCGGCGAAGGTCCCCACTGAGTTATGGATCCTAAGCTCAGTGTCTTCCAAACGAATGAGCGGCAACATTCTCTGTATTTTCCTTGGTTTTAGGCCCACGAGTAGAATGTGAACATTACGCGTCATTCGGTAGTCCATCCTGTAACTCCTGTGTATCTCCAATTCACCTAGATGCAGGAGGTACTTGAACGTCCCACAGCGACATTCTAGCAAAATGCAAGTCAGCGGACTGCCTTGCAAATCACGAGGAGCCAATGTTTGACTATAAGTTTATGGCTTTAGGTGCTTTAGGCTTCTCTAAAGTTTCGCTTCTGAAGGGGCTAGACGACGGGTCGGCCGAGCGTTCCGACCATTTGTTCGGCCAAAGCTTTAACTGTTCTGAATAGCTTGGTGACTTATTCACTGTTTCAATACCCCCAAGTCAGCTCGTAAAGGCGGTTTTGGAATAGCGAAGAGAGGCGGATACGCGGCTATTTGTGAAATAAAACAATACTTATTGAAGCATTTTTACTGCTCTCAGTGAGCGCGTGCAATGAAAACAATTGCTATATAACATCTTACATTGTCTACCTGTTTATTATTAACGCATCGGATTGACGCGTGTAGATATAAGTGACTATAAGAAATGGTCGGCGTGTCCGGTATCATATTAGTTCACACTGAAAAGGTGTAAGACTCACTAATGATCGGTTCCTGTAAGACTTCTGTCGTGTTAGCTTCAATAAACCTTTTAACGCTTTTAATTCATATAAGGGTAGTAAGGCTGTTTACAAACAACGCTTTCGCGGTTTTCGCCCAAAGTTTACCACACTTGTACCTTTGAAACGAGCGGACAGGGATGGAAGGATATCATGAGCGTTTCATTCATTCACCCTAGCGCCACCACGCACATCTTGCGGCTAGTCGGAGAAGTAGCACCATAGACTCCCCTGGTGAAGCGGGCGATACGACTGGCATTGAGAAACGTCAATATAATTTAAGGGTATTGGATGACACTGTATTCTATGGTGCCATATATGAGCGGAAATTTTTATTACTAGTGTAACGGGCTAAAAAGGACAACGAAGAAGACAAGAAAGACGACGACGTTGACAGACCCTGCAAGCTGGGCGCCATCTTGCCAGCCGCTGAGTTTATTCCCTGTATATATATTGTAAATATATTCTCCCCGTAACATCTTTGGTGGAAGGTGCGGGGTATTAACTTCACGCAAGACGAAGCTTCGCAGCGGGCGCCTAGTTGCCTCTTCAATGGCGACGGAAGTCAACAATGCCGACCCTTCAGCGGCTACTGTGCGTTCTCCAACCGGGCCGTCAACCCTCATCTTGGAGCCCCCGAGAGACCCAGGTACCTTTTCGGGCACCGATAGTGTTGACGTAGAAGACTGGTTAAAGACATACGAGCGTGTGGGCGTACGTATGCGATGGGACCCAACGCTCATGCTGGCCAATGTGATCTTTTACCTAACCGACACCGCGAAGGTCTGGTATGAAACGCACGAGGAAGAGCTGACCAGCTGGGAGTTATGCAAGCAAAAGCTTCGGGAGCTATTTGGCAGACCTCTGGGACGTCAGCGCTCCGCCCAAAAAGAGCTCGCGTCTCGCGTTCAGACATGCACCGAATCCTACCTTACGTACATTCAGGACGTGCTTGCTTTGTGCCGCAGGGTGGATTCGCAGATGTCGGAAGCCGATAAGGTTGCCCATGTCATCAAGGGTATAGCAGATGATGCCTTTCACCTGCTTGTATTCAAGAACTCGTCTACCGTACAAGACATCATTTCCGAATGCCGGCGCTTTGAGGAAGCTAAGAGCCGCCGTGTTCTCCACCAGTTTACACGCCTACCTAACACGGCTGCTACATCCACCTGTGAAGACCCCCGCCTGCCTTCTACGGAAAGTTCCAGTGATGTTGTCCGTATTGTCCGCCGAGAAATCGAAGCCGCTGCTCCGCTCACGTCACCAACCTTCAACTCCGACAACCATCACGCCACCGTCTCCCTCATCCAGTCCGTCGTGCGTCAGGAACTGGCCAACGTCGGCCTGAACAACATCTGCTCAATTCATCGACCTGAATATGCTCCACCAACTCCACCTGTTGCTGTCACACCGAACCGACGTTTTTCCGCTCCCCCACGTTATCGTAACCCGGCGGAATGGCGCACACCAGACGACCGGCCAATATGTTTCAACTGCGGTCGTGTAGGCCATATTTCTCGTCACTGCCGTTCATGGTCTAACTCGACACCATGGCCTTACTTTCCGTCCCATCGCCTCCCTCCCGGTAATCCACGCTCATCGCCGCAAACACAGCCGCTCATGCCTGACACTTCTTTGCCCACTCGACTCAGCCGCTCACCTTCGCCGCAACGCCGTTTTTCCCGCTCGCCCCCATCTCGTCGATCGCCGTCCCCAAGCTCCTTCCGGCGCTCACCTCCGGAAAACTGACGGGAGCAGCTCCTAGAGGTGATGCTGCAATCACGACCCGATGCCAAAATCCTCTACTGACCCTGCCCGCACATCGGAACCTTATCAGTGTAGACGTGGACGGTGTACCAGTTACGGCCCTTATTGACACTGGCGCGCACGTGTCTGTTATGAACGCTGACCTCAGAACACGCCTAAAAAAAGTCGTTACTCCTGCCCCAAGCCCTGCGGTCCGAACTGCCGATGGTGGAACAGCTGCCGTGATTGGCGTGTGTTCAGCTCGTGTGACCGTCGCCGGACACCACACATCGGTTATGTTTTACGTCCTAGAACATTGCCCTCACGACCTAATTTTGGGACTTGATTTCTTGTCGGAACACTCGGCCTTGATAGACTGTTCTTCCGGCGTTGTGCAACTCGCTCTACCTACTGCTGTTGACCCTCCCGGTTGCCCTCCAAGCCAACGTTTATAGAACCAGGTAAGTTGCAAAACTCCCCGCGTCAGCCAACCCGTCGCGCGGCGCCGGGACAGCTTCCGGTTTGGTGGCGCTGGCGGCGCAACAAGCTTCCGCTAGCAGACGAAAACGCGTAGTCTGCGTGACAAACGCCGGGTCAGCCGTTCAGAAAGTGCTCGGTTGTTTACTCGCCGACTGTATATTATCGTGATTTTTCGTTGCGCTGCCGCTGCAATGTAAAACTGAGTAATATTTAGCAGCGGTAAGGCGAAGTCAGTAAAGCTGTGGCTTTCAAGACTGTCCAAGATAACTGACGCTTGATAGCATAGTATACGAGTCTGTCCATTACCCTATAAGAAATTAACTATATGGCGCATTCTCGTAGCGTAATTATTTAGCTAAAGCGGATGCTTGGGCGTGTTGGTACTTATATCTTTTCGTTTTGGACTGTGCAAGTATTGCGTGGTGTTAACGAATAAATCTTTGTTGTAAGTCAGCGCTGTTGTTTGTGTAATCCTTTTTCTGGTGCTCCGTAGTTTTTCGCGCTATTTTTTTTCGATAATTCTTCACTTTCACTTTTTTGAAGTGAGGAGTTTTCACTCTGTACCGCGGCTGTCGTTACTTGTAATTACTGAATGGTAAAATCGCCGTGTGTGTACTACACGCCACAATTTCAGTCCTGCTACAGAAAGAAAAATTGTATTTATTTTTCGCACGCAATGCAGAAAAACAATCTTTCAGATATTGCATGTATGGTGTGATGCACACAAACGGCACAACTTATTTACAGTCTCAGGCATTAAACCTTATCAAGACAGCTCTAATTAACTGTAAAAAATTATTTACAGCACAATTTTCAGGATCACTCAAATCAAGGCAAGTTCGGGAATATCTTTGGGACGCAATCTTCGACGAGGCTCCTTTCCGCTGGCGATTTCAATCGTAATTCTTATCGTTGATCGTGTGAGTGAAAGTCTTCAGGATGTCTTCCTCATGAATGTGCATATCACATGCAAGTGATATGTCGGACAGTTTCTTGTCCATACGAGGAATGGCGCGATCCCACGTCGCTCGCTGGTCAAGGTCACACGGGGCACAAACAGGTTACCAACCGTCTCGTATTTCGCGGGACTGTCCCGACTTTTTATACAGCGTTGCGAGCCGTCCCTGTCGGGACAGCTATATGTCCCGGATTTATTCCGTACCGTCCAGTTAGAACATTTATGTGATCCAACGCACGCCTGACAACGCGCGTCACGCTCCAGAACACAAAGTTGTCACGAATAGCACGCACGAAGCAATGTTGTGGTGGCTAGCGGTGGCTGCGAAGGGCTTCACTTACTTTGTCTGAACTTCTGTGCGAAACGCGACAACATTTACGGATACATTCTCCGGCAAGAGGAAGTGTTGCGAGCAGCACGTAGCCAGCTGAAGAGGCCGAAACAATGCCCCCCCCCCCCCCCCCCCCCCCCCATCCGTCCCGACTCCCTTCATTGAAGAGTTGGTAACCCTAGGCACAAAAGAAATGTCGGGGTGTCTCGGAACAGAATATGTCGGCATGGTGAAGACACGCAGCATATCCGAAGCACAACAGAAAACGCCACGCTGTTCGCGCAGAAAGCAGCCTCCACGGATACTGACGCGACGCGCCGCAACACCGGCTGAAGAGAGCGGAGTGAGTGAATCCTGTTGCGACAGCAGCGCCACATCTGTCGCTGATGGCGGCGGCGCCGCGCAACATCGCTCAGTTTTGCAACTGACCTGGCTCTATAAACGTTGCTCCAAGCCGGCTCTGTTCCGCAGACCACCTTCGCCTTCCTCCACGGACAGTTACTTACGTCGGCGTCTCACCTGTACCACCTGTACCCGACGGTGACTATATAGTGTCTCCAAATCTTGAAGTCCTGCTTTCGCAAAACGTTGCGTTTCCGCACACTCTCGTTACTATAACGGACAACGCCTCCTGTCTACCGCTCGTGAATTTTGGCCTATGTCCACAAGTTCTCCCTCGTGGCATTTCACTTGCGGAAATCATGCCGGCGGCCGACTGCCACATTTCAACTCTAAGTTACGACAGAGATTCGTGTGCAGAGAAACCTTCCCCTACTACTCCATCAGACCAAGGTGCCTTAACTCAGATGATTGCACCCGATTTACCTACCCAACATGCTGATGAACTGCGCGCTCTCCTTGCGTCCTTTTGGGACATCTTCGACCATGGCGACCGCCCTCTCGGACAAACGTCAGTTGTTAAACATCGGATTGACACAGGCGATGCGAGACCAATTCATCGGCGACCCTACCGCGTCTCCCATACTGAGCGACAAATCATCCAAAAAGAAGTCGACAAAATGCTTTCTCGGAATATCATCGAGCCTTCCAGCAGTCCATGGGCGTCCCCTGTTGTACTTGTTAAGAAGAAGGACAACAGTTGGCGATTTTGCGTTGATTATCGGCATTTGAACAAGATCACAAAGAAGGACGTCTATCCTCTGCCACGCATTGACGACGCCCTGGATTGCCTTCACGGTGCACAATATTTTTCTTCAATCGACCTTCGCTCCGGGTACTGGCAAATTGCCGTTGACGAGATGGACCGTGAGAAGACGGCCTTTATCACTCCCGACGGCCTTTACCAGTTTAAAGTGATGCCGTTCGGTTTGTGCAATGCGCCCGCCACGTTTGAACGTATGATGGATGCCCTGTTGCATGGCTTCAAGTGGTCCATCTGCCTCTGCTACCTGGATGACGTAATCGTTTTTTCTCCATCCTTTGTGACGCACCTTGAAAGGCTATCGAAGATCTTATCTGTCTTCCGTAAGGCGGGCCTGCAGCTAAATTCGGCCAAGTGCCACTTCGGCCGTCGTGAAATTTCTGTGCTCGGGCATCTCGTTGATTCCTTCGGTGTTCGCCCTGATCAAGATAAAATACGGGCTGTGAAAGATTTTCCTGTGCCAACTTGTTCCAAAGACGTTCGCAGTTTCTTCGGCCTCTGTTCTTACTTCCGTCGTTTTGTCAACAACTTTGCCGACGTCGCGCGCCCTCTCACTCAGCTCCTCAAGAAAGACGCTGCCTTCGTCTGGGGTCCTGAGCAAGCGGATGCGTTCTCCAATCTGGTACAACTGCTTACCTCTCCACCTATTCTCGCCCACTTTGACGTATCAGCTCCAACAGAAGTCCGTACCGATGCAAGTGGTCATGGCATCGGTGCAGTCCTGGCCCAGACACAACAAGGTCGGCAACGCGTTGTTGCCTATGCCAGCCGCCTTCTTTCTGCTGCTGAGCGCAAGTACTCCATTACTGAACGCGAATGTCTGGCGCTCGTTTGGGCAGTCGGAAAATTTCGCCCCTATTTGTACGGCCGGCCATTCACAGTCATCACTGATCACCATGCCTTGTGTTGGCTTTCGTCCCTGAAAGACCCTTCAGGCCGCCTTGGTCGTTGGGCTCTGCGCCTCCAAGAATTCGACTACTCAGTTGTCTACAAAACCGGCCGCTTGCACCAAGATGCCGACTGTTTGTCCCGATATCCTGTTGACCCCCCAGACAGTTCTACGGCCAACCTTTCTACCAACGTTTTCTCTCTGTCCGCTTTTCACGACATTGGAATCGAGCAACGGCGGGACACCTTCTTGCACGATATCATCCAAAGGCTAACATCCGCGACGCCCGACCCTTCCCTTAGAATGTTTGAGCTTCATGATGGTGTATTGTACCGTTGCAACATGCGTCCTGACGGCCCCGACAGACTACTCGTCGTTCCTCCTCACCTGCGTCAGACTGTTCTCGCCCAGCTTCACGATATGCCGACAGCCGGTCACCTCGGCGTTTCACGGACCTATGACAGAGTTCGCCGGCGCTTCTTCTGGCCTGGGCTGTACCGCGACGTCTCCCGTTATATTGCTGCCTGTGATCTTTGTCAAAGACGGAAAACACCTACTACCCATCCTGCCGGACGCCTTCAGCCGCTCGACATACCATCAGAGCCATTCTACCGTGTGGGTGTTGATCTCCTTGGCCCTTTTCCTACGTCCACTGCGGGCAATAGGTGGATTGCAGTAGCAACTGATTATGCAACCCGATACGCGATCACACGGGCTCTTCCAACTAGCTGTGCAACTGACGTTGCCGACTTTCTCCTCGAGGACGTCATCCTACACCACGGCGCCCCTCGGCAGCTCCTCACCGACCGAGGCAGCTACTTCCTTTCGAAAGTGGTTGATGACCTCCTACGCTCATGCGCCACCAAACACAAGCTTTCAACTGCTTATCATCCGCAAACCAACGGCCTAACCGAGCGCCTCAATCGAACTCTTACTGACATGCTATCCATGTATGTCTCCGCTGATCATCGCGACTGGGACACTACGTTACCGTTTGTCACCTTTGCCTATAATTCTTCTCGACACGATACCGCTGGGTTCTCTCCATTTTTCCTTTTGTTCGGCCGCGACCCTACGCTACCTTTCGACACACTCCTGCCGTCCAAACTGAGTTATACGTCGGAGTACGCTCGGGAGGCAATAACGAAGGCCCAAGAGGCGCGCGAAGTTGCTCGACGCCGACTAGCGGACTCGCAGGAAAACCAGAGGCGTGTATATGACGCCCACCATCGTGACGTCCACTACGCGCCCGGCAATCTGGTTCTGCTTTGGTCCCCCACGCGCCGCCTGGGACTTTCCGAGAAGTTACTCCCACGCTATTCAGGCCCTTACCGCATCTTACGCCAGGTGACCGACGTCACCTACGAAATCGCCCCTAGTGACCCCACCGTCGTTCACCCTCGCACTGACGTTGTTCATGTTACGCGGCTCAAGCCCTACCACTCGACTGCCTCCTGATGAGCACCGGGTCGGTGCTTCAGCCGCCGGGAAATAATGTAACGGGCTAAAAAGGACAACGAAGAAGACAAGAAAGACGACGACGTTGACAGACCCTGCAAGCTGGGCGCCATCTTGCCAGCCGCTGAGTTTATTCCCTGTATATATATTGTAAATATATTCTCCCCGTAACACTAGATATGCCGCCCATATCTAGAATGGCGACTTTTTTGGCGAAATGTGTAAAAAAATGGCAACTTTTGGCGACTTTTTGCTCATCGTTTGGCGACATTTACTCGAAAGTCAGTGGAAACCCTGTTTAAAGGGACACTAAAGAGCAAAACGATTTTTCTCGCATTAGTAAAGTAGTCTTCTACGGTACCAAAAACACCATGCTTGCTGCGAGAAGACGCTTAATAAGCGAGAAAACGCGCAAAAACAAAATACAGGTGGCGACGCCACCTTGGAATTCTCGAACCATTTGCCGTGACGTCACATATTTTTGACGGCGCCTGCTTGGGCCTACGTAGTTCCTAATCGGTTACATCGAAGTACATTGTCCTCTGAGGGGGCCAGAGACTTGACATAACGAGTTTGTGGAAATTTCGTCTAGCCAGTGGCGCCAAAATACGTTAAATGCTCTTTGAAATCTTTTACGTCACGAATTACAAAGTTCGGCGCGAAATTTAAAAATGAAACTTTGAACTTGGTTTTCTCCTCTAATAATAAACCTATGGTGGTGAAATAAACTACACAATAGTTCTCCGAGCAGACTTTATCAATCTAAACCAATTAATTGTTTCTCTTTAGTGTCCCTTTAAGGTCAAATGCACGCACTATATCGTTTTCCAAGTTTGTACCGGGAGGAGCGGAGCTATCGCTCTAAAAGTTCAGACGGTGATGTGCATTCCTCAAATTCACTGAGCAGGCAAGTTGGGATGGTAGCCAGAAAGGAGTGCATCACATCACTTATACTTCGCCTGATTCTGCTTGCAGCCTGGCTGGCTGTAATCTGTCTAGAAAAAATCGCAACACGATGGGCTTATGAGTGGCAAGTGATGTTGTTGGCTTTGAAGGCTAGCGCCTGCGCGCAGCATTTATCATTCACTTCTCTCCCTATGTAAGCGAGCTCTGGCTTTTATCTGCGCAAGGACCGACTAGTATCTACGATTCATTATCTGTAGATGTACGCAAAAGAACTGATGTTAAATTCTTCCCCTTCGCTAAGAGAGAAGAAATGTTTTTTTTTTTTCAGTTTTCTTAGAAAAGAGAACAACCACTACATGATATGTGTAGCCATGAACCAAAATGCAGTCTAAGTAGTGTAACAGTGAGTATTAAAAGTGGAGGCGAGTCTTAGTGGGCACCACTAATTTTTGATATCACAAGAGATGAAAATTAGCATTCCATGAACCTCATTGCACGAAACCACGGAGGAACGAAGGGCATGAATGTATCACGCAGCCGGCCAACGCGTGACCTGCGCACGGCGTACTAATTTGTATGGTTACATCTAAGCCCTAAATCATCAACACACGCTTGTTCCGGAGCTTTTACAATCGATCAGTGCACATTTTTTCACATACAGTTCAACAACTGTGGCCGTTTATTATAACGTTACCGTCTTCGTTGCAACTTGCGAGTGTGGCAGCTGCATGTTCCTGCCACGCGCGTTGTGCTTTAGGAGGAGTGTGCGCTGAGCATGGCTAGTGAATCCAACTTGTCTAAAGACAAGGCAAGTTTTGCCGGCGTGGCAATCACGTGGCACTATCTAGCCTTGCGCACTCGCTGGTGCGCTCAAGAGGTGCTATCCTGGACACGGTCAAATCGCGCCATCTTGTCAAATTTCATAACGGCGTCAATTAGTAGGAGCCCTCCGGGCCAATAAGACTTGACCAATGGCAGAATTCAACAACATGTCAGAATTTGACAATGTCCGGAATAGCAACTTGGTGCACTCGCAGAGGCGGCGTACAGTGTTTACCATGGCAATCTACTGGTCCCGGCAAATTCTCGATGCTCTTGGCGTCGCCAGTGCGACGTATCTGCATAAAGCCGGTGGCTGCCTGGCAAGCTGAGAACGGGAGACTATATATGTACCGCCATAAATGACAGCACGGCGTAGTCAGATGTTAGGCCTACTTTCCCGAGCTCCAGTTCTATCTGGAACGTTTCGTCCGAAATCGCGGACGAAGCAGAATCATAGTAATTTATACAGGTGTTTCCGCTAAAGCTGGACAGAAGACGAACCAGCGGTTGTCAGTTTCCTTACTTTGGAGCAGCGTGGCGCAATCCGCCTCTTTCACGATGCCACGGTGCATGCGCCCTTCCCCTAGCGGAAAATTCGCAAAACACCTCTTGATCTCGGAGGCTTTCTTTCTGGCAATACTGTTTGTCCCATACCCTGTCAAAACCCTACCAAAACGACAGAGGGCTGAACAGGAAAATTGAAAAGGCGGATTTCAGCTAATATTGAGGTTTCGGCGCAACCTGGCTTGCAGAAAGCACCCAGCATGTTAAATATCGAGAGAATACCTTAGTGCTGCAACCTTCTTCTAACAAAAAAAATAAAAAAAGGAAAAAAAAAACTTGATTCTGGTGTTCTGCGTGCCGAAGCAAAGATATGATTACATAAAACTAACCATAGTGCTTCCTTTGTCTCAGTCTGTCTGTCCCATCCTTGTGCTGTTACCCAGCTCTAGTGTGCACCGACTATCCCAAGTTAACACAGTATTGCATCGTGTGGGACTCCTGATTAATTTCAATCACCTCATGTTCTGGCATGTGCACCTAAATCTACGTTTTTCAGATTTACCCTACTAAACGTGGCCACTGTGGCCAGGAATCGAACCCTTGCCTCCATGCTTAGCAGCACAATATGCCATGTCTGTCGGGATACCAGGACGGACACTACGATTTTCTGCCACACAGCATCGCCAAAGGGGAAAGCTCACATCAATGCCACTTTGCAATGGGTGAAAGCTCTGCTCAGATAAAAATAAATGTTTATTTAACTGCACACTGAAAACCATTCACTGTAAAGAGCGTAAAAACACCAGGTCAGCAGTGTTAAAACATGTACAAAACAGCAACGCACTGCTAGATCATGGAATGTGACTGGATCACTGGGATGGCAAACATGTTAAAAATGGACGGATGAAAGTTGTGCGCAAGGCCACGAGGCACTAATAATAGTACTGTGCTGGACAACCACAGCTGGGCCTTGCTCTAGCATCACATGCTACGTAACTGAATATTGCTTGGTTGGCATCACAACACGATGCCAGAGGTGCTTCCACTAAACCTACCTAAACTTTGTGAAAAACACTGTAGCGATGATCACTATGCAAAACCTTTATCGGCATTACATTATCCGAGGTAGTGGATGGATTTTTTAAAGCTTGTTCTCAACTTTACAAGACTGCTGCTTAACTCAACGTACCATTCCTCCACGACATTTCCAAAGACTAAACAACCATTGTAGAAAACTCTCTGCTTCATACCACACTCCTTGTGGGCTGTGTATGTACGGTTGTACACAAAATTTACATACCACGAAGAACTTTCAAACTGCTACTGGGAATCACTTGCAGAGACAGTTACTGTTGATTCTTGCTTGGGCAATAGTCGTACAACTGAAACAATAATATTTATGCTAGCTCGTGCAAAATTGAGGTTGAGACCAGAGGAGGGGGCGTATTTCTTATGGTCGGTGGGGTATGTCTCTAAATAGATTAATGTTTTCAGAACTCCCCTCTAATAATTCCACCTTACTACCAGTTTCATCGTTCCACATTCCCATAATGTGCCAGCCACTCTTCAAATAATTTGTTAATGTTTACATAAAATAATGATAACCGCAACAACCACAACAGCTGGTGAACACATTACCAATCCAAAGATTCTTGAGTTAAGTGCTCACAATTAGCCACTCAATGTACCCATTCAAAGTGCTGAATTGGTGATAGTTTTAGCAGGCACATGACACAGAGATAAGCAAAACACCATGTGACACAGTTGCTAGAGTCATGATTTCTTCTAAATGAGCGTACTTTGACCACTACCTGCCACATATTCAATGACTCCAATGAGTCCCTAAGAGAAGACAAAAGTTGTTTAACTGGGAAATCAATTGCCTTACTTGCGGCCAAAACATGCTACTTGACGTTAGCAGTCCTGAACAATGTCGTAAAAACATTGGTTCTACCGGTTTCACTTTCTGAAATTGAGGAATGTTAGTGGGAGCATCTCGCTTATGTGAACATCACCAAAGTTTCACTCCATGGTTACAAGCAGTTTAAACATGACGTCACGCATCATTCATAACACCAGGCATGCTTCTGTATCATACAGCGTACACAATATTGCTCGCTTCAGTACATGGAAGATACACGCACGAAAGTAAATAGTATGAGATTCCACTTAAGAGACAAAGATCATTTTGATAAAACAACACTTTCATCACATATGCTGAACAGAAGATCTTATACACAAGACAGGCATACTGTACAAATGTGTAAGTACATATGTATATGCATTAAAAGTAAAACATCTGGGGTTATATGTATTTCAGATCTAGCAGGGGGAGGATGGTATGAAAATAGCTAGGTAATAACAAACAACAACTTGCGTAGACAATTATCATGATTCCAACAGCAAGCTGAGTTATCAGTTTCATTTCTAATTGATATGTACAGTGTACAACACTGCAGCCACACATGACCATATTATGACGTCTCTTAGAATAATCTGACAGTCATGTCCTCTAAAACAATTTATAATTTAGGATGTCAAATGCATAATATCAGAGCAGAAAGGAGTTTAGGTGGGCGGAATGAAATGAATAGACACAATGCAACCAGTACGTTCATGTCTGATGCAACACTTGCCTGTAATATGCTGCTGCTGAAACATAAGCTATCTCCACATGGATCGCTGTGTCACAGCCGTGATTCTTTCTGCCCTAAAGTGGTGACATCAAACAGCTATTACGTAGTACTACAATGTAAAACAAGTCTTCCAACATGTCACTTCATTTGAGGTTACATAGAAAATGAAGAAATAACATAAAAACACGGCTCAAAAAAGAGCTGCACAGTAAAAGTCTAGCCACACGACAAGAACCATGGGCAGTGGTGTAAAAAGCCACAAGCATTTCACTGTCTGTTGCTGCCCTGTCAGGCAACTTGGAATGTTTCGTTAATCATGCAACGCTAACACATTGTTCTGGTACGCCATGCGTAATAAAAAGAAAGAGGGCACCTGTTAGCAAGCACATACTACTACAACTGAAATGTGGGCGAGAAACATAGTTCTTTCCACTTCTCACAGTACATATTGAGATGCTGCACCTTTGTTTCGGCATTACACAACCTCGGAGTGAACGTGATGATATTTTGACTACAAAGTGGCGGATTGGTCGGCAGGATTTCATAAAGCAAAGTGACAGCCAGCAACTAGAGAGTTCAATACTATTCTGAGACTCAATGGAGCACACTCACAGAAATGTTTTGACATTCTGTTCTAATCGAAAAAGGCGATATCCAGCCCATTCCTAGGTATCAGCCTGCAACTCTATGCTCAGTGCCACAGTGTCCCAGCTGCTAATCTGCCACGACATCTGAAAGAGATTTATACAACTACTAAATTATCAGGTTTGGCATTAAGCCAAAACTGGAAAATGAGTGACACTATTAATTTCAACTCGCTACGTAGCTGTAGGTTCAAAGGCAAATGCAGTTGGAAGTCCTTAGATTGGCCTTCCTTTCTTTTACCAGCTTGAAAAACAGAGAGAAGGCAACAAGTACCCACTAGACTGCTGTGTGCACGTCTTTTGTGCACTTCGTGCTATGAGACAGCTCTTAAAGGATTCTGATGCTGATATGAGTTCCCCTTCCTTGTTACGTAATGTGAGTGAGTACTTGAATTTGGCTCACCCATCTACACAAGTTCTACCTATATTAAGCGTTTTGACAATACATACATAAAATATTTGAGCTTCCACGGATTACGGATGTGTTGTACATATCTGGAAAGTACATGCAGAATCATTTTGCAGCTAGCTTCAAACTTCAATTAGCCTTGCGCCAACCTATGCTAATACAGTATGTACGGTATGCTTTGGTGCCCTGTGGACCAACCGTCTCAAAATCATCCTGGGTAATACACTCGGCTGGAATTCAACATACGGGTTGTCTCAATGCAAACACAAGGGGGCCACCTTTGCGCACCGGTAATGGGCGTTTTGGACACTTCGCATGCGCGCAGGACAGAAGATGCACGGCGCAGACAAGTATTACAGTCTTTTAAGTCTTGAGCCTCTTCAGGTCCACAGCATATGACACTTGCCTCGTCAACTGCCCTGCAGTCACAACAAGAAGCGCAGACATGCCAAAAGCACAAGGTTTACGAATGACAGGTGGCAGGTGAGGCCAGTTGCCGAGCCCATCAGAATTGCCGCCTGCTCGGCAATCTGCTGGTATGGATTGGATCCGTCGTCAAAGTACATCGGACAGTCGTCATCTGGAATACAGAGAGAGCGAAATTAGGGACGTTCAACTCATGTTTGTTAGTTGAGACGCCGTAGGAAAGCCCCAAGTCAATCCTGACCACTTAATTTCTCAAACAAAGCTCAGACACAGCAAGATGAATTGCACAGACAATTAGGCCAGGGAAAGCATAGAGGCCGTTAATTGTTGTCCTTAACTGTAGTGCACTAATTTCGATGTAAATTGAAAACAATTGAAGTGGAGGAAAAATTACCCTTTCCGGCATTGTGATGTGAACACACAGCCTTCGAATTACGTGTCCGATGCCCTACCAATTCAGCTATGATGGAAGGCACTTCTCCGTCCACTTTGTTGGGCATTTCTGTGCATGAAATTTTTGGGAGTGTTAGCCAGCACCGCTCATTGCCCAGGGGGGCGAGTGTGGAACACTCTTTTTGCCTGAGGGCGTCACGTGGCAGATGATCTTTGCAAGAGGCAGCAGCTGACCAATAAACCCTCGTATGCTAACCTAAAGACACTAAGTCTGCCGTGGCGAGGTCCTTGCTATGAATGAACGAAGGAAGAGGAACCTTCATTTTTTTTCCAGGGGCTTGTTTATATGTCAGGCACAACGAAATGAATCAAACAGACAATTAGGCCAGAGAAAGCATAGAGGACGTTAGTTGTCGTCTTTAACTGTATAGTGTAATAATGGTGACGTAAACTGAAATGAATAGAAGTCGACGAAAAACCACCCTTTCCGTCAATGGGATCCGAATCCCCAACCTTCGAATTAGGCGAAACAAAGCGTGAAACTTTTCGAGGTGAAACACTGGAGAAACGGTACCAATACTTACGTTCACGTTCGTACTCGACCATGTCGAGGGCAACTTCGGCACCCTCGGTGTAGTTGTTGGACGTGACATCTTGTAAGACGTGGCAAAATGCTCCCACCGACTGGGACATGAGGATACGGTTTAGATCTGCTCGTTGGTACACCTGCAAAGCAGCCAAGGTTTCGTGTTTACTGTCTCTGGTCAAAGCAGGCCCACTGTTAAAGTACAAAACATGCCCAAGTGTTTAACTGAATGTCTTAAGCAAGCACTGAAGCGGTGGAGCAAGCGTCATCTCAATAATCACTCGGAATGAATGGCGTGGACGGTTCTAGCCTGTCCGCAGGAACGGTTTTTGCAGTCAAGACTCAAAATTACTCCTGAACTTCACACCACCACCTTGATTGCAGCCAAGCTGTGCCTTTGAAACAGTGAACTACCTTAATTATAGACTCTAACCTCAGCTTAGTGCTCAGACTTGGAATGCTACAACCTTTGAGCAACTGCACCAAGGAATGCGGCGACATTAGTGTAAAAAATTAAGATGAAAACCAAAGCCACCTTACCCAACACCGAAATTTGCTGTAAGCATCTTCCTCATTGTAGGTGATGAGGTAGGACCGTAAGTTTTCTTTCCAGAACGCAATGCACTTGAGCTCGTAGTCAGGTTCACCTTAGGGGAAGAAACGTAGTGCACACACAAATTAACATGCAGCTTCTAGAAGCGATGAAACTTTGACCCCCCTAATGGGGAACCCTGTGCACACTTATGCATGCACGAATGCAATGACGAGGAAGTTTTCTCCCCAAAGAATGAACCACAAACGATCACTTTTGAACTTCACTTATGTGCGTTCATAATGCAAGTGAGAAACACAGTGCAAGAGAGCGAAGAACAAAGGAAAAACAAATGAAGGCAGTAAGAAAGGAAGCAATGTTTTCACGTGCTTACTATTTACCACTAGATCATCGAGTGCGTTTAAATGGAAGCATGGCAATAAGAGCACCATGCTGTTCATTGACAGCGAGCATGATGCAAAAGCCCAAGGAACTGGAGCCAAGCACACGAGTACAACTCCTTCCCAGTAACTCACTGTAGATGTCCACAGGCCGGCCGAAGTAGTCGACAGAAATGCAGTAGTTGGCATCGATAAGGATGATCTTCTGATCCTTGTCGCACACGGAGAAGTCAGAGATGTTCTCCTTGCAATACACATTGGGCCGCGGAATCTGCGTGACACCTCCGCGGATTCGCGTCTCGAAGGGTATGTCGCCCGTTTGGTCGAACCGGAACTTGCCTGCCACCGGGCACTTGATGGAGACGGGCTCTCTCGCTGGAAATGCAAAGATCCCAGACATTCAAACGTTTGCATGCGCTGACACAGGACGAAAAATAATTCTTCGTACCCGAAATGCTGATGCCATTCCAGTGCTAGGGGCAATCTAACCAGCAAAGTTGGGCAGGCCAAGAGGACAAAGTGTATGCCAGGAATGTCGCACTGTTTCACCAAGTGTGAATAATTTCTTAATTATTCACACTTGGTGCATCACTTGTCACTGTTTGTTCCTTGTGTCTTTGTCTAGATTATTTAAGGTGAATTGATTTGTGGAACAAGCTGGTGTTCATGCACTACATCGAATTCCTTAGATGCATATCGTGATGAATCTTCACAATCGAACACGAAATAAACAACAAAAAAGCTCTCCGGCTGCACTTAGCGTGTAATGACTCAAGCACTTACAAGCAGAAAAATGAGCAAAGTGGAATTATGATACAGTTACTCGAAAGCCACCAATGCAACTTGATTTTATACACTTTTTGCAACGCTCGCTGGGTATAAAATCCGTGGATGTGTGAAGAGCGATTTCGCAGTCATAGGAAAACAGTGACTCACAGATTAGAATATCGTAACGCCACTGCTGCTTGTCGGGGAACATTGTCCATGAGCACACAGTCGAGAACACATCAGTGATCATCTCTTTGCCTGTTGTAAAAAAAGAAAAAGAAAAAAAACCCAATGATGCACAGTTGTAAGTACAATACGCACCGGCCAAGCACAGTTATAGAGATTAGAGAGACACTAACGTGAAACAGTGAATCAGTTTAGATGAATAGAAATTATACTCTCAGAAGTCTCCTGTTGTTAATTTCACCAGTGTAGGTTTATTATTAAAGAAGAAAATCAAGGTCAAAATTTCATTTTCAAATTTCATGCCGAAATCTCTGCACGCGATGTCATCGATTTCAAAGTGTTTTTTTTTTCATGTTTTGGCGACACTGGCACCAAGAAATTTCCTGAAACTTAGTATGTTAAGTCTCTGGCTCCCTCAGTAGACAATGTATTTCATTTTTACAAATTAAGAACTATGTAGGCCCAAGTAGATGCCACCAAAATTTGTGATGTCACGGCAATTGGTGAGAGAACTTCAGGGTGGCGTCGTCGCTCCTATTTTATTCTTGCATGTTTACCTCGCTTACCAAGTGTCAGAGTTGCCAGATGCTGCCGAACTAACGAGCAAATAATCATCCCAACAGAAGCCCAAAAAAGCGGCGCGACTTTTGCGAAAAAGCCTAAAAAAGGCCGAAGATTTATCAATTTTCTCATTCTTGAAAATATTCTTTAATTATAATAAGAAGTCGCTCAAATACGAAGAGAAGGTATACGCAACTATGTGCAAAAGCACATCTGTATTCTTTGCATGTTTGCCAGTGCATGAATAATGTTTGTTGAATACTCCAGCGTGTGTCTGATTACAACACTCAGCTACAGAAAGTCATCGACAAAGGTTCTATTAGTGAACGTGAGGAGCTGTAAAATGACTATATCTGCAGGAAGAACGCAAACAAGCCCCAAAAAAACGCGACAAGCAACTGGAAAATTCTACAAGCGACTCTGTGAAAAAAAAAAAGCCCAAATCTGCTTATTATAAGCGGAGCTGGCGACTCTGCCAAGTGTCTTCTCACGGCAAGCGTAGTGATTTTGGCATTGTGAAGGAGCAATTTACTGATACGAGAAAAATCATTTTTCTCTTTAGTATCCCTTCAAGGGGAACAGCAAAAAGATAACAGCTTAGTTTATGATACGATGAGAAATCGCTGAACAAGAGTGTCGCTGGAGCCAACATTTCGATGACAGAATTCGTCGACAAGGCTTCAGCGACATTCCCCGTTCAACGATTTCTCATTGCTTCAAGTCTCCCTCTTCCCCTGAACTTCTGTCTTGCTTAGATGAACTTTTGATAGTAACCCGATAAAATTATAGTACCGCTATTGAGAACATAATTCCATGCAGTGATTGCATGTGTCAGCACATTCACGAGAAAAAGATAGTGCAGCTGACTCTAAAGCCAGGATTGAAACACCCTTTTTTAACTGTTCCATTGCGTGCATGGCAGCTCACACACAAGGAGCCCAAATAAACGAGAATTATCTAATGTCGACATCGAGACCAAACTTGGCAAGTGTCGAGAACTGTTACCGTGTCATAACTGTCTAAGTAAATGCTAAAAAATGCATTAAAACCAATAAAATCGCAATGATCCACTGACGCTCTGGCACAAATTTCAAGAATTGGGAATGAATCAGTAACTCTAGGATGAAGGAAGATAAATGTTTACAAGATATTGCTAAGTGAACTTATTTACCGTTGCTGTATTGTGTAGTGTAAAAAGAGCTGGAGTACACTACCTTTCCTGTAGCGAATGACACTGTGATGACGTGGCACAAAGTTGAAGCAGACAAAGTCCCTCTGACTGAAAAAGAGAGTGAACAAATCCTTGCACCAGCGTATCTTTTCATCCATACATCAATTATGATGAGATTCTAACATAGAACATGTTTTCGCTTCAATTGATTTGTCTATGAATCGGACTGAAACGTAAACAGGCTGCCAACACAACGCTAAAATCCGTAAGATTGAGAACAGTAGTTCTTTTAAAAGGATAAATTTTCGCAATTATTCAAGTAAACGTAAGGATTGATGCTACTACCACCTGTACTGCTATTACGACTAAACTACTACTACTACTACCCCTACTGTTACTACTACTGGTGTTACTACTACTATTGCTACTACACTAAAACCGTGATATAACAAACCCAAACATAACGAATTGTCGGTTATAACGAAGTAAATGAAGAATAGCCTTGCCATATATAATGTTACAACTATACGTTTATAAAGAATTTTTGCATATCACGAACTTATTTTCGTGTCAGATGAGACTTTGTATTTTTGAGGTCTGAGTGTACTACTACTACTACTACTACTACTACTACTACTACTACTACTACTACTACTACTACTACTACTACTACTACTACTACTACTACTACTACTACTACTACTACTACTACGACTACGACGACGACGACGACGACGACGACGACGTTGGCACAAGATACACACGCCAGCTTCGCTGTAAAACACACCAGGACTGTGGCGGTGCACACTCACCAGCCATGGATGCCATGTCGAGCCATCAGGTATCTGTTCTCACGTGCCTCAACACACACGTAGATCTGCTCCCGGATTCGACCGGTGTCGGGCTTCCAGGTTTCGACTATGTGCGTCTTGTTGATGACGACCAGTGAGTCGAAGTTGGCCGTGTTCAGCCAGGTGCCGGTGAAGTTGTCGGGCAGCGTACAGCTGGGCTGCACAATCTCGGTTTTCACTGCAGAGAGCGGTAGAACGAGTCATACGCCAATGCAATGACTGACTGAATCTCAACTGATGACTGGTTATATTAACCTATCCGTGGTATTCGAGATCCCAAAGCAGCACTGGGCCTCTGACAGATGTCATAGACAGAAGTGCCAGATTAACTTTAATTATCTCTTCCCTTGTAGTTTTGAAATATGCACTTGTTAAAATCTCCAAGCATGATCCAACTATACTAACAAACATTTTTTAAGCTTGTTCTTGAGCCAGTGTACAATGATGTTTCAAAGCATTTTTCTCCTGGGTAACAAGACTGGAACTACCAGTTCCTAGAAATGGATAATAATATTATGGTCAATTATATTTGAAGGCTTATTAGCCTAGAGCCTTCACTTTCACACAGACACAAAAAAGACAAGTAAAAAATATGCATGACGTTAGTACTTCCTTAACACTGCATTAAGAGAAGGTAGTTAGCAAACTAAAGCAGCTTTATTTATCAAGACATACCCTGTGAGCGATGCTTACGAATAGCCACTGGCCTTACCTTGTTCCAAGCGGTAGCGTTCGGGTGACTCCTGAGGCGTTTTGAGCGACGAACACTCGGGTTCAATGGAGACACCCAGATAGATGTCGTCGTCTCTGTTTGCCAGCTGCAAGAGATGCCAACTCGCACGTTGAGACACAGAGAAGCTTCCGCTGACAGTATATGTGCAGCACATACTCTATGCAACCATCACTTGCAGCATTTACTGATTATGTGAAATCATGTTCATTCATGTAGAGTGACAATTGCATTCCCTAGCATCTGTTGACTAACACATACGTGTCTGATGTCCCGACATTTAAAAAAAAGCGTGCACAGTGCGTCAAGTGTTCCCTTGATATAACGTAACCGAAATTAAAAGTTTTTAGATATTTTAGTGTGTGTGTGTGTATATATATATATATATATATATATATATATATATATATATATATATATATGAAGGTAACCAGAGTGTCTACGAGTTTAATTTTTCGGGTGCTCATGCCACAAAGCCAAAATTTCATTACAAGCATTATTCATGAAAATACTTTCTCTCAATCTTGACTGCGCTGTCTTTCATGCATATTCTGAAACATTTGCTAGAAACACTTCAAACTGTCAAGCCTCATACTGTTCGTATGCTGGTGAAAAGCAATAATGCTTCAATAAATTAGCTCGAGCACTGTCACTTGAACAAAGGAAAGAACATACGCCAAATCCTGCTACAGCGAAATTGACGGGACGCATGAAAAAAATCGTTGTCGTAAAATTTCGTTGCAGCGAAACATTATCTATAGGCCACAAAAGTTAGGAAGATCTGATGATTATGACTCATCCTTTGGTCCCAGCAAGTGCATGCACTGAACTCTCGCTAACTCAGGTGTACTTGGCCGCACACCGAGTGAACGCATTTTCTCGTGTATAACACGCACGAAATATACAGAAAATTTGAAACTGAGCTCGGGGTGCAGTTTATACGAGAATTTCGGTGCGCAAGCTGGCTTCATGGCATGCGTCCAAAGTAATGCAAAGAAGACGGCTTTGCGTCAATACGCGGGTATCTTTTTTTTTTTTTCTGCAGCGGTTAGTACTAGGAGGTGCTCGTTACGTGCAGGGGCGGGTTATACACAAGAAAATACAATATTTAGGCTACCTTCGGAGCGCGCCAAGCACGCAGCGCCACGAACGAGCGTGCCAAAGCTTCGCTAGAGGCCAACCGTAAACTAAGCGCCGAAGCACCGCATTGCCGTAGTCATAAGCGAGCGACCGGAAAGCCGAAACACTTCGTGCTGTTTTACGCCTCTACGTAATGCCTTTAATCTTCCACTTTGTTAGCTGCATACCTCCAGAGCTAAGTCTTATCGATGATTGCGACGAACACGACCGCGGTTTTCTGCGTAGCAGATGCAACAAACGGTAGCTCTGTTTTCAATCTGTGCACGCTGGCCGTGAGCGTGCCTTCGGAACTGCGTCGTTACTATCTGTGATCACATCTACCGCGGTTTTTCCACAGCGTTCTGGCAAGCAGCACTGCTTTGAGTCGGTGGGCTTTGGATGCGCGCGTATACATTCGTGGTCGACACGACCGCATTTGTGTTTGCAGCGGTTGCGGCAGAATGTAGTTACGCTTGGACTAGGTGAACGCTGGCCGTGCGTGTGCCTTCATAACTCCGTGGTTGTCATTCACGATAGCAGGGCTAGTGACGATGAGCAGTAGCTTTGTTTTGAACACTATGTCAAAAACATCGCGAGAGTTCTTGAAGGACGATTCTACCGCGGCTCGCACACGCAACAAACCTGCCGGCAGCATCAAGGTGGATGGATGATCTGTCGCTGAGCACCTCAATGGCGAAAAATTTACCGAGATGTGCGTGTGGTGGCAGAAAACGTGTCTCCGATGAAGACACGGGTCTTGCGATGCAGCCGCACGGCTCTGGAAGCCACGAGCCGACGAGAAATGGTCGAGTTGCTAGCAGAATTTCGAGGCAATCCTAGGCAAGCCCCTTTTTCTTATGTGATAGCACTCGCGAAAACTTCGTTGAAGCGGAAGTACCAATGAAAAGTATTCGTTGTGACGAGACATTTTTCGCATTGTTCTTTATGGGTGGCTGACAGGGAATCCAAAATTATTCGTTGTAGTGGGAATTTCGTTGTAGCGGAGTTCATTATAGCAGGATTTGACTGTACACAGTATTCGTAATCAAGAAAAAATTGAGGGAACTTACAAAGCAACGATACTTCGCATCGATACGACTCTCGCGAGTGTTCATGACAGCAAAGTAGCGGTCCTTGCCAATGTACCAGTCGCCGAGGCACTTGTACTGGACCTCTGAAAAAGAGTTGCATGAGAACCAACCGTTAACGTGGGGCTGCGCGGAACGACGTTAACAAAGTGCATGCTGAAGAAAATCTTTTAAGAACGGCTGACATCGATGGCAATTCCACAGCAACAGTCTAAGCTGCACAGTCCTTTGAAGATCGTACTAACACTACTGTACATCGAGGACCTTACACAAGTGAGACGGCACCGAGAGTGTACCAGTAGGCAAGTATCGTAACTGACATGACTATGCCACTGCAACGCCCTGGTTTTCAATTCATGGCAATTTACTGCTCAAGCGATTCACTAAAAGGCACACCACAATCAATACTACAGTGTCTACCTCCATTTAGTGAAATAGAACTGTTGTTGAACCACCCCTGTTAGACATTAAAGGGACACTAAAGGAACACAGTTTGGTTAGATGGATTCTTTACCTGCATTCGAGTACATCACCACTTTATGCACGTCAATAAACACACTTTTTGCGCCGGAAACAGCCACCAAAAGTCTCTGGTGCCACTGCTCAATTTGAATCACCCACACCTAATGGAGGACTTGACACCACCACCGCGGCTGCCGATTTCTGTGAATCAGCGGGCGTCCGAGAGCTCCACAGCCATATGTAGCATCAGCTCTGGCTTACTGCACGTCTCATCACCATCATCAACCTGACTACGCCCTTTGCAGGGCAAAGGCCTCTCCCATGTTCCGCCAATCGACCCGGTCCTGTGTTTGCTGCTACCATGTTATACCTGCAAACTTCTTAATCTCATCTGCCCACCTAACTTTCTGTCTCCCCCTCGCGTTTGCCTTCTCTTGGAATCCAGTTAGCTACTCTTAATGACCAGCAGTTATCTTGCCTACGCGCTACAAGCACTGCCTATGTCCATTTCTTCTTCTTGATTTCAACTAAGATGTCCTTAATACCCATCTGTTCCCTGACCCACTCTTTGCTCTCTTCCTGTCCCTTAAGGTTACACCTAACATTCCTTTTCATTGCTCGCTGCATGGTCCTCAGTTTAAAGGGGTGGTACCATCAAATTTCGAGGCTATAACAAGCCTGTTGTGGGTTTCCTCTGTATGCAAGGACACTCCACACGAAGGGTTGGACACAGCAAATGTTTAGAATATATTTTATTTCACTTCCAAAGTGTACCTAAATGCCCGTTCTCCCGATCAAAACCCATCGCTAGCGCGCCAACACTGACATAGATCTGTAGGATGGACAACGAAAGTTGTAGTGACGTCACACCAGATCTGCTGTAATGACGTGAGTGACCTGCGGACCTCCGCCACCTCCGCAACGTACGTACCGGCTGCAGTGAACTAGAATATATTCTAGTTCACTATAGTACCGGCAAAGCATCGGTTGCTACATCACTCGCCGAGTTTCGATCGTTTTCTGGCTAAGTGCGTCACAGCCTTGTGTGGTCACGTGACCACGCCTCCTACACTTCTACGTCACTGCCCAACCTCGGCGCCCAGAAACTGAAAACGAAAGTTGTCCACATCAAAAGGCGATATTAAATTATTTAGCGAGAATACATGAATCTTGGTGCGTGCATCGTTCTTCCTGGAGCTTTAGGAAACGCTTACAGCAAAGAACGCGCAAGCCACAAACATGGTGGCACCACCCCTTTAAGTTGAACCCTCTTTGTAAGCCTCCAGGTTTCTGCTCTGTAGGTAAGTACCGGTAAGATGCAGCTGTTACATACCTTCCTCTTGAGTGACAGTGGTAAACTACCATTCATGATTTGAGAATGCTTGCTACTACCTGTCCTAAGTAGACGTATTCCTTTACAAATTGCACTGCCTCACTACCTATCGAAAAGCGCTGTTCTCTTCTGAGACTGTTGCACATTACTTTAGTTTTCTGCATATTAATTTTCAGACCTACAGTTCTGCTTTCCTTGTCCAATTCAGTAATCATGAGTTGCAATTCGTCCCCTGAATTACTCATTAATGCAATGTCATCAGCGAATTGCAGGTTACTAAGGTACTCTCCATAGACACTGCACGTCTATAGACGTCTACTTATTGTCAAAATTTATGCGGTTCAGTTTTTATGTATAAGCCCTTCAGTAATCAGAGATGATCTGACGTCACTTACTGAGGTTCCCACAGAGCATGACAGAGGGCGCCACACTGATTTATCAATTTTGTTCTTTCCTCACTAACAAATCCTCTGTTCTTGTCATGAATGGTGAACTGGTTATTACACAAGCCCAATCTTTCAATCAAGCTCAACTTAATATTTCCCTTTTATTGGGAACTAAAAAGCCACACACATATAAGCAACAAAGTGTGCGTGTTTAACAACGTGAGTATAGTGAGAGATCACATGGCGCCTCCGTGCTTACATCTGAGCGCGGCTGTGAATTATGTTCTACTGCAGCTGCCGCGAACTCCAGACATGTATAGTCACGTTTTTCCAGGGACGCTGCTCTCGCTATGTATCGTAAACAGAGAGCAATGTAACTGCCCTTATCCTCTTCGAGGACTCTGCCTCCATCAGGGCAGTCAGCTCGAGGCTCTGTAACTACGAGCAGCTCAATAAAGTTCCTCTTCCGCCCTCTGATCCTGCGTTCTTGACATACAACACCTTTAGTGTCCCTTTAGTGTCCCTTTAACTGGCTCGAGTAAAAGCACAGCTCACCTCCCTCCTCGGTCTCCTGCATGCCCTCGCACTGCTTGTAGTTGATGGTGAACTGCTGGTTGACGACGAAGAACTGAGTTCCCGGCATCTGACAGGCTGTTATGTTGGCGTCCGGATGTTTGCACTCGCCCGTGAACTTGTACGTGTTTCGGTACGCAAACTTCCACACGCCTTCCAAGCTCGAACGACAGTTCTTTGCCGTCGGGTTGGTTGCTGGACATTTAAAAGGGCCCGGGAGAAGAAGGGGGCACACATTAAAGAAAGAACAAGAGGCAATGTACACAGAGGAAATATGAATTTTGCGAAGCGAGGAGACTACTGTGCTCCCCTTGAAAGGGCCTCTCATCAGGTCTGGCTATTATGAACAGACAAGCAGAATGCTTTCACTGCATGCTCATGATTGTGTTTGCCAAGAATTACATCGTGACGCAGTCGTGAAAAGACCTCAAATTTCAAACTGAATGTCATTTGCCCTTGTCCTCGCGGACACCACGCTTCAACATGGGGTGATGGTGTACAACACAGAGTGCGTCTACGTAGATAAAGGTGCTGTGCCGTGCAGCAAAAGGAACTTCAATGTCCCATCGCCCGCCGCACAGAGTGGCTGGTGAGGAAGACATCGAGGCACTCAAGTGCAGCATAAGCTCCAGAGAAAGAAGGAGGGCGCATCACGCACTGCACGTGGTCGTGGGAGTGGCCGTGCATGTAGGCCACGTGCTGCACCGTAAGCACGTGGCCCACGTGCTGACGCGTGTGCACTATGCGATCCTCCGGCTCCGGTACGGCAGAACGGAGGGAAGGCTCGACGCAGCAAGTGGCAAGCGTGTGAAGCTCCCCTCCTCACATTGTTGTTGCATGCCACTTTCTATTGGGCATCTAACAATTTCCAGTGCATAGCTAATGCAATTTGCTGGGTGGCCTGGTGAGGGACCCTTTAAAGCTGTGCATCTTTGAAAGATCGTGCAATGCTCACAGAAAAGAGTGATCCTCTCCTGGTTGATATCAAGAGAGCGGCACACAGTCTTGATGTCAGGCTACTTCACCTTCATTGAGATTGACGCAGCCAGCTAGAGACAAGAGAGAAAATTTAATAACAATGTACATAAACACAAATACCATGACAAACAACTGTTTGCCAAGTACAAAATTTTTAGCAACTTAAGCTTGTACATTAGCCTTAAAATTGCTATGTTAAAAATATAGCCCCATGTATGTTAACCATCTTTCAGAAATCATACGAAACACTGGAGTGGAGTTACTCAAAAAGTTGTGTTCAGTATTGACTTGATATCATCTGTGCTTTTACATACGAGCTATGGTATGCTTTGCTCTCAGAATTTGGGGGTACTGCTGTGTTTTCCGAGGACAGGAAGGTTCGATAAATAGAGCTTGGTTGTTTTGACGTTCTGATAATGCATGCGTTGAGATTTGTTTTCCTTTATGTTTGTTATTGGGTTATCACGATTTGTCTACACTTAATACTGAAACAAGGTTGACTATCTACGTAGTATCACTTACGTCATCTGATTTAGTAAAGCTTCTCTCACATTTTTATCTACACATTCCTTTTCGTTATTAGGGACCGCCAAGCTCGGCTTGGCGGTCCCTACGTGGGACTAGCCGGGTGGCATGGGGTCTCTCGTGCGTCTTCTCTGGACCCCAATAAAGTTTGCACCATCATCATCATCATCATAAACTACCTGGTTCATGGTCCGTTTCCCATAGTGTGCATGTGCGAACATAATTAAGGAATCGTTATTATCATCAAAAGCCATACGACGCGTTGATGCCAAGGTGTGCTACGAGACTAGGCAAGACGACTTACTCTCAATCTTTTCCAAGACATTCAGGGTCCGCACAAATATGCGGACGCAGTAGTAACAGGCACTGCAAAAAATATAATGGTTTTTGTTAGGTCAGTAGCAACTGAAAGTACAGTAAAGTGTTAGTCCTTTGGCCATCATCAATTCTAAAAATGCGGAATCATTCTCTGGTTTCCGTCAGCATATATATGCATTTTTCACATGCCCCCACATAATAGGTGTCGAATTTTCGGTAACCCTGGCATACTTGGCTCCCCACTACTCAATTTGGATGGCCATTAATTAGAGCACAGTGAGCTTGGAGCACCAGAAATGTGCGCTGCAATACAGAAAAAATGGTGCCAGCACCCAAGTAAATTGATGTTCAGGTACGCACGAAGTTAAACCAGTTGTAATTAAAGTTAAATTTTGGGGCTTTATGTGCCAAAACCATAGGATATCATTACGAGGCATGCCGTAGCGGGGATCTCAAGATTAATTTTGACCAGCTGGGGTTCTTCAACATGTACCCAAATCTAGGTTAGCGAGCCTTTTTGCTGTGGCTGGGTATCCGACTCACGCATCTGGAAGTGACTACTTATGCAACACAAAGAAAATATCCATGACTGGTTCAAGCCATTATGCCGACTAACATAATGTGAATACTGTTCGTGTGAAGCCCTTCAATACCTCTTAATTCTTGGCGATATTTATTCAGCAGGAATGGCCGATACACAACCCGCTGAAGATAAAGTAGACGAATGTCTACATGGCTTCTATGCTATCAGTCCAGTGACTGGCATGCGACAGGCAGTGTTAAAAACAAGGTACAATTGCAGCATGTGAAAGCACAGTCAATCACAAGAATTTACATACTACATAGGTTATCAAGGAAAAGCTATACACCTCTACAATTTGGAATTTGGCTTACCAGCCCTGCCCAAAAATATATGCGAACAATAAAGCACAGTCCTCTTTTACTGGCTTCTGTAGTGAACTACCCTCAAGTGCAACTGTTTACTTTTTTTCTCTTTAATCTTACAGTTCTACATTTTTGTCCTGGTTCACTGCAATAACCAATTCAATTTTGCTGTATTATGTTCGAAAACTACAGTTGTATTATATGGCATGGTGTAATGGAAGACTTAAGATTACATTTCAACACGCCACATCTCAAAGCTAAGGTGCATGGTCGTTTTTGCATTCTGCACCAATCGGAATGCGACCTCTGCAGTGGGTATCAAACCCACAACCTTGAGCTTAGCAGTATGCCACAGCCACTGAGGGTGGTGCAGTGTGTCTCCCCAAAAGTTGCACACCCTAAAACTTGCAACAATCGTGTGTCGTTTTTGACAGTAGACACACACGCGAAACATAATTTTTTAGAAAGTTGGGCAGCGCCACATCTGGCAGCAGCAACGACTCTCTCTGCCTACAAAAGCATACAACGTAGCTAAACCTCGTTATAATGAACACTAATATTGCGAATCATTGGCTACAGAGAACTAAGTAGTTCGAACCTTGCTTGGTCACGCTTTATCTCAGTGACATTTATTCTTTTTATAACAAAACCGAAAACACAAGAGGTGCCGTGATATCAACTGTAAAGAAAAAACATTTGGCTCGCGACTTGGTCAAAACGCGGAAGGTAGCAAAAAAAGGCAAAGAAAAAGACCGCATTATAACCGGTCCTGCACTATATGCGGTTACGTTATAAGTGGTCTGCACTGTATAGCGAATCATTGGCTATAGAGAACTAAGTAGTTCGAACCTTGCTTGGTCATGCTTTATCTCAGCGGCATTTATTCTTTTCATAACAAAACCGAAAACGCAAGAGGTGCCCTCGATATCGGCTTGGTCAAAACGCGGAATCTAGCAAAAAAGGTAAAATATATATTGAAAGACAATTCGCAACCACTATTCTTTTGAAATATTTCAAAAGTTTACAGAAATTTTGGTCATCTAGTGCAAAGAAAAGTGCATTTGACTGGTTGTGGCACCACATGAACCGAAGTTTGAAATGGCGCAAGGGGGTAATCTGCCTTTTTCATTTTCCTGTGCTGCCCTTTGCCGTTCTGGTAGGGCTTTGGTAGGGGCCAGGACAGCCAGTATTGCCAGAAAGAAAGCCTCCGAGATGAAAGGGCACTGTATGACCTTTCCGCTAGGGGAAGGGTGCATGCACCATGGCACCATGAAAGAGGCAGATTAGCCACTATAAACAAGGTGTTTGTCCCGTTTATAGTTGTGAAGCCTACACTAGGGCATTTTGTACCTAAGATTTTTTGCAAGCCTGATTGGCGACTTGTTCAAGCCGATTTTTGTCGCTACTGTTATAACGAATATTGGACGTACTGAACTAATTTATGGTCCCGATGCTTCTTCGTTATAATGAGGTTCGGTCGTAAATGTACTATGATTAAAGTCTAGGAAGCTCACTACTAAATTTGCCACTGAAAGGCACATTCACTACCAGGTTTTATTCGCACTAAAGATGCACAGGGTAGAAGGGGCACCAACCTGTATTCGAATATGATGGTAAAGTTGTCATTATTTCTGTTGACAAGATGCAGGCAGTCGCCCCGGTTCGACATGCGGTTGTTGTCGATGGTCGTGTAAGTGTCGTCACCGCGCTCCTTGGAGTACCATTCGCCCTGTAACGTCTGAGGTATCGTGCACCTCTCTGAAGGCCTCTGGTAGTAGGCATGTCCTGAGAAAAAGAAAAGGTTCAAGAAAAAGCTTGGCTTATACCTCTGTCACACGAGAAGGTTTAATGTCATTTGTACCTAATGGCATTTACATTTAGTATGGTTAGTTGGCTGCCACACGGGAAAAGTAATGTCATTACACGAAAATTACTTGTGCAAACGAGTGAGTTTGCTGAACTCATTTTAACGCGTTTCTGTTGTGAAAGTACTCTCACCAAAGAGGGTCCGCGTGCAAATATATAATAAATGGTAAATAATTCATTATAACAATCATTATGCTCTTATTTTTAAACATATTGTTTTATTTTTTACCGAACAATTTAACTTATTTGTTCTAAAAAGTACGGATGTTCTAGTTCCCAGCGAAACAGTAACAAATGTCACCAGCCATGTAGCTGTCAGTCTGACATACAGCCTGTCTACCACCGATGGCGTCAACGCAGTCTGACAGTTATCTGCTGTAAACAATTTTTATTAGGATTTTATATACATAAGAACATCTTTTTTGCACACACACTGTGACATTTTTGTTCATTCTGGTCTTCGCTACATCGCGAGTGACATCACCTACAGATTACATTATATCCTGCTGTGTATTGGCTCACGACAACTAATATCATTTGATGTGTCGAATGTCATTAGCTACAAATGACATTAAGCCTTCACGTGCTACAGGGGTATTAGCCACACAAAAGCGTGGCTGCATTTAAGAAGAGAAAGACACTCATACGAAGGCACGTTCAGCTTTCTTGTGAACACGGAACTGCTGGGGAACACCCAGACTGCACATTGCTGCTAAGTGACATTTCGAAATAAAGAAGAGATGAAAAATTCGTGAACAGGGTGTGTGCTGGAGTCAATTTTTCAATCTCTTCCAGAATTTTTAGTCTTTCCCCGACTCCTGCCTTTTTTTGGATTTCGAAATACAGATTTTCATGACTTTGCCAGTTGTGCAGTTTCCAGCGTTTGGGAGTGCTAAATCTTGCACTCGTTAAATTCTCATTCCCGTAGAGTTTGCTGCACTGTGACAACTGCACAACACCAACTACAACTATTTAGCTTGCGATGCAGTGCTCTAAGACAGCAAGATAATGCGATCGGCAAAGAAGCTTCATGCAGAGTATTTCATCAATGCACTCCTACTCCTATTAAATAGAAAAACAAAATGTTTCAGCTGAAACAGGCTTATACAGGTCACGTGACCAACCACCTTACATAACAAAAGAGGAATAAAACAAAAAGCCGTTTTATTTTTTGTTAAGCACAGCCGTACGAAGCCAACAAATGACGCTAATAAAAGCATAAAGGGTGTCATTTGTAGCTTTCAATTGAAATGCACTAATTATGCGATAAAGGTAAAAAAAAAATGATTTAAAGCGGATGCAAAACCAGCTCGCCGCCGGTGGGTACCGAACCCACAACCTTCGCATTACAGGAAAGACAGACCACCAAGTGAAGCGCAACGACTTCTAACTTCTACGTTTCTATCAGACACCGACACACGCTACGACGAGGTTCTGTGGAACGCAGCTCGGCATAGAACACTCAATGCTCCCGCCAGGAAACGGCATATCATGCGTGCTTGCAAGCTGAGTCAAACGGTGACGTGGAAAACGCGGCGCGCCTGTCGTAAACAACGGTTTCGTATAACATTTGATACGCAAGCAGTACAGGATTCCGTCTGTAGCATGGGGCGCGCCGCTACGAAGTCAAATTGCAGCGACAAACACAAACTGGGTGAACACAACTGCGTGCTTATAAGAAATGGGATCACGACAGAACAAACTTGGGAAGTAGGGTACAAGTTAAAGCAAACAGCGCACAGAATTCCTTGGATTCAGTGAGTTAAGGCTCAAAGGCAGCAATATGACAATGCATCAAGGTACAGACACGCAAGTAACACATAAGTATTCAAACTGAAGAGCGGTAAACACGACGTAAACATATGCCCGTCACAAGTACAGCGCAAACTAGAAAACGTCCCCTTTATCTCATCTTCAACGACAGCTCTTACAAAGATGTTCTAGCCTACTGTGCACTAATGCCTCTTCCCGTTTCGAAAACCGGGAGCCACTGATGATAGCGACACAAACAGCGATAACGGCTCAACGAATCAACGGTTCAATGCTCCGGACAACGCCTATCTCATATGCGATCGGCGCACGGATGTCTTTACGGAAACATTGCGATCGAACGCTAACGCTGCGATAGGATTCGCGATAGATAGCTCGTGCAGTACTCACCAGCGGATAAAACCGAAGATAAGAGTAAAATCCTAAGAAAGTGCGAACGATAGCCACCTCCCCAACGCTGACATTCCGAGGGAGGCGCCATGTTTGCAGCGACGTTGTTGCCAACGCTCCATATTTCCGGTTTACGCGTGGCCTCCGAGATAACGCTCAAAAAAAAAAAAGAGTTGTCGGTATATAATCTTGGAGGCCGTATTTACGCTAGGTAATTTTTGAGCTTACGAACATTTTGTCAGAAAAACTGGGGTGGCAATTGCAGTAAAAAATTTAACATTAAAAAGTATGGAGAAAGAAATACCGGTCTAAAATTGATTTCTTAAAGTGAGCTCGGGAAGCTGCAGTAAGCAGACGTCGAAAGCTCACATTCCATTACATTCGGAAGAAAAGCGGTTTCGTTTTGCCTTCTCCGTTCTCTTGTTCGATGAAATGGAGGTAACGAGCAAGAATTCTAGCTCGCACCACTGTAGTATAAGCTTGACAGCCGGGAGTCGGTAAGTGCATTGTTATTACGATCCCTGGAATAGTTTTATAACAGTCAATCTTTATCATGGTTAATCGTCCGCCATCTTGCGATGGATGCAGTTGCGGTATCGTCTGCTTGTGCTTCCATTGGAGATTCCGAGCGGCAGCCGATTGCAGAACTCTTCGGCCTAGAAAATGCAGCTATTAAATGCGAAGCATCTTAAATGCGAAGCATTTCTTAGCGAACTTCTGCGACTTTGAGCGTATCTATCTATCTATCTATCTATCTATCTATCTATCTATCTATCTATCTATCTATCTATCTATCTATCTATCTATCTATCTATCTATCTATCTATCTATCTATCTATCTATCTATCTATCTATCTATCTATCTAGCCGCCTACGACTTTGTGCTCTCCTGGCCGTTTCGTTAATCGGATGTATACCAAAATTGGTGTGTCATAACATGGCCTTATTACGAACATAAATGACAGGTCATATCATGAAAATCATGACACGCATGTCATGAACAGCATGATTTACATTCCACGGCCTTTGGGCTCCCTGGCCGTTCCGTTAATAGGATGTATACCAAAATTGGTGTGTCATAACATGGCCTTATCACAAATATAAATGACAGGTCATATCATGAAAATCGTGACACGCATGTCATGAACAGCGTGATTTACATTTCACGGCTTTTGGGCTCTTGCGGCCGTTCCGTTAATTTCATATATACCAAAATTGGTACGGCGTGACAACAGTTCATGACGAACATAATGACAGGTCCTAACATGCAAATCATGACGCGCATGTCATGTGCAGCATGATTTACATGACATGGTCTCGGGGCGCTCGCGGCCGTTTAAATAAAGGGATACATACGAAAACTGGTATGACGAGACATTTCTGTATGACGAACATAACTGACACGTGGTAACATGAAAATCATGATTTGCATGTCATGTATGACATGATTTACATGCCACGCTCATGGCGCACTCGCGGCCGTTTCGCTAGATTGATATACACCAAAATTGGTATTTTGCGATGTGACTTTATGAAGAACATGAATAACAGGTGGTAGCATGAAAACCATGACATCCATGACATGTATGTCATGATTTACATGCCACGCTCGTTGTGCATTCGCGTCCGTCTCGCTTGCGTGATATACACCAAAATTGGTGTTACGCGACACGACTGTATGACGAACGTTAGTGAGACGTGGTAACATGATAATCATGACATGCAAGTCATGTACGACCTGATTTACATGCCACGCTCATGATGCGCTAGCGGCCGTTTCACTAGATTGATATACACCAAAATTGGTATTGCGCGATGTGACTGTATGAGGAACATGAATAACAGTTGGTAAGATGAAAACCATGACATGCATGTCATGCATATCATGATTTAATTGCCACGCTCATGATGCATTCGCGGCCACTTCGCTAGCCTTATGTAACCAAAATTTATATTGCGCGAAGCGACTGTATGACGAAGGTAAATGAGACGTGGTAACATGAAAATCATGACATGCATTACATGCACGACATGATTTACATGTCATGCTCATGACGCACTCGTGCCGTTTCGCTTGCTTGACATACACCAAAATTGGTATTTCGCGACGCGACTGCATGACGAACGTAAATGAGAGGTGGTAACGTGGAAATCATGACATGTAGGTTATGTATGTCATGATTTAAATGCCGCGCTCATGGTGCATTCCCGGCTGTTTCGCTAGATTGATATGCACCGAAATTGGTATTGCGCGATCTGACTGTATGAGGAACATGAATAACAGGTGGTAACATGAAAACTATGACATGCATGCCATGTATGTCATGGCCTGCATGCCACGCTCATGATGCATTCGCGGCCGTTTCGATAGCTTGATATACACCAAAACTGGTATTGCGCGCTGTGACTGTATGATGAACATTAGTGACAGGTGGTAACAAGAAAAACTATAATATGCATGTCATGTATGGCATGATTTACATGCTCTACTTATGGTGCACTTGCGGCCACTTCGCTCCTTTGATATACACCAAAATTGGTATTGCGCGATGTGACTGTATGACGAACATAAATGAGAGGTCTTAACATGCGAATCATGGTATGCATGTCATGTACGGTATGATTTACATGCCACTGTCATGGTGCGCTTCCGGCCGTTTTGTTAACCTGATATATACCAAAATTGGTATGGCATGACACGAGTGCGTAATGAACACAAGCGACAGGTCATGCATTTATATACCAGAATATGCGTTTCATTGGCATGGTGTACACTATATTGTGCATGCATGCGTGCATGGCAAACATGTGATATATAGTGGACTAGATGCCATGGCATGAATGATTTCATTTGGCTCAAAGACAAACAAGGCCATGTATGCAGCTCTTTGCTGGCTGCTTCGCATTACATCGATTCCCACAATGCGTGGGATCTGCCGAATTTTTTCCTTCGACATCAAGCGGCGAGCAGTCGGCGGACTTTCCTGCGGTTCCGCAAATCGACGAGAACATAGTATCGGGGCAAAATGCGGTTTCACTTCGCAAACTCACTTGACGCCAAACCTTGTTCTGTTGATGGCGACGTTCACGTACTTTGGATCTGAGGTAAGTGCTGGAGGAAATTGTTCGTAATCGAAGAAATATGAGGTTCAAACTTGCAAGGTAACCTTGCGTTGCTAAAGAATTGCTCTGCTTTCGCGATAAAAAGGCGCATCAGGTGTATGCACACCGCGCACGCACTAAATAAGACCCTTCGTCGAAAGCAACGTTGTTGCTGCGCGAGCCGCTCCACGTTCTGTGTGTTTCATCTGTTTGTTTAAATAGGCAAGGCATGGACATACTTTATGACTGATGTGGCCGTCAAAAAAAGTCGCTGATCACGTGCATCAATTAACTATAGCGTACAATGACAGCCCGGCTACACAATGCTTTTCTTAGCTGTCGCACCTACAATATATATATATATATATATATATATTGTGAGAATTATTCATATGCTAAATACTCATCATCACCACTTGGGTCTGGGTAGCGGGGCTCAGGCTCGAAAAAATAAAGTCTTTCGGCTTGACCGTCGTCTCACAATATATATATATATATATATATATATATTCCGCGCGTTTCGATACACATTCGATTCGAAAAATGCGTATTTCGATTTTCCCTGATATTCAGCCACGGCGAACATTTGAATGACGAGTATTGGGCATTCTTACCTACACAGTAAAACATAGCTAATGCGTGCCCGTTTCACAGCAGCTGCTAGCATAGCATTAGGGCCTCCATGCATAGTATAGTATAGCAAGGGGGTGGGAAATGGTATTAAGGGTGGGTAGGAGTGATGTGAAGGTGAGGAGGAAGGAAAGGAAGAGGGGAGAGGGTAAAGAATGGCATAGCCTTGTAGAGTATAGTTTAGCAAGGGAATTGGAAAGGGCAGTGAGGGTTAGGAGGCCTGATGTTAGGGTGAGGAGGGAAAGGAGAAAGCGAGAGGGTAAACCATAGCATAATAACGTACGATATCGCATATCAGCTGGTGGGGAATCGAGGAGGAGGGATGTGAGGGGTAGGAGGAGGGAACGGAGGAGAGGGGGTGAAATAAGAGAGAGAGTCAAAGAAATAAAAAAAAACACGGTTCATCCCTCCGTCATATTAATCGGTATAACACGAAAGTAAAACAAACCTTTGTGGTTGCTTTGTGGTAACGGCCGGACAAGAGGAAAAACGCCAGGCCTGCGCGGAAAGCGCAGCCCAGTCACAGAGAAAGCTGGGAGAGCGGCATTTCTAGAGCCCGTTATAAACTCTCTTGGGGCAAGTACACTAGCAACGTACCCACTACACTACAAATAATAATTTTTGTGAAGTTGGGAAGCACCCACTACGCCATTATTCGTAATTCCGCGGAAAAGCGAAGTACCGTCTGTAAGGCATGTGCCCTTTATTGATGCTACGGCTGATGACGATGAAGAATTATGGCAGAGTCCTTTGCAATGGGTTGGAAGCCTTCAACAACTCACTCGTTGCGCAATTCGCATTGTGTTACGCCTGGATACAGAATTCGCATTGTGTGACGCCTAGTTGCTATTTTACTCTTCTACCACGCTATATTACATACGTTAATGTTGTTACTTCCCGACATAGGGCCTTTTTGCAAAGCAGAGTCAAGCACCGCATGGCTCTGAGATAAAATACGGAGCTCCCACGCAGAGGGCCCAGGTTCGAACCCCGTTCCATCCTGGATATTATTTCTTAATTAATTTTTAAGAGCTGGCTCGCCAGGTTCTTAAGCTGGGGCAGCTCGCGCCGTAAGCGTAACCTTAGTTCCAGAGGCGACCGCTACAGGCGCAGCTCGCGCGAAAGAGATAGGGTGCCTTGATGCGCGTTTTGTCCTCGCACACATCGAGGCACACTAGAAAGAGAAGTCTTCTCCCTCTTGTTCTTCGAGCGCCTTGATGATGATATTAACGCAGGCAAAACCACATATAGCATAGCCAACTGTACCATGCGCACGCTCGCGCGAAAGAGAAGTCTTCTTCCTCTTGTTCTTCTAGCGCCTTGATGATGACATTAACGCAGGCAAAACCACATACAGTAAAACCTCGGTGATACTAATCTCGCGGGACCACCAAAAATATTCGCATCATCCGAAATTCGTATCACCAGAAAGTATGCAAAATTAGCATGCGACAAAAGAAAGCTGGCGGACATTTTCATTTATTCTTTTTCAGTGCCGTAGCAAAGTCACGAACAGCTCTGAATGATTGCCAGTGAAGTTTTTAGACGTCAACAATTATACCTGCACTCATATATATACAGCCCGTGCGCGCGTGTGTAATTATTGAACCAGGCGTGTTGTTGACTCGCGACAGCTATAGCCCCTTCCTAATCTTAATATATGCTTTTCCGCATGACACAGAGTACTGCGGCAAAAGTGACTTGAGGAGCGCTTTGACGCGATAGATGAAAGCAAGAAAATTTCCCGAACGTGGTCCTACGTTATTATTTTCTGATCGCGGTGGTGTTGGGGATGTTTTTCGAGAGATTTACCGCCATGCCCGCACAAGTGCGTCCCCAACAGTCGTGCATGTTGACGTTGTGACGCCTAGCTCCTTCGCCAAGACCGCCCTTGTCGTCTTTGGATCCTCGTCCACCTTTATAGTGTGTCTGATTCACGAGGACATCGCTTGCATGGAAGACATGGCTTGTAATCTAAACGCGAAGGCGCACGGAGGCGCATTAGGGCCTCCAAGATTCACGCACACAATCTCGGAGGCTACGACACGTCACTGAAGGTTTACTCTGATCACTGTAAAAGAGAATTATTTTAAATGCGAAGCATTTCTTAGCGAACCTCAGACATTTTGGCCGTTTCTATCTACGTATCTATCTATCTATTTATCTATCTAGCCGCCTACGTCTGGGCGCTCTCCTGGTCGTCTCCCTAACTTGTAATATACCAAAATTGGCATAGCAGGGGATCAGTGTATGACAAACACGATTCACTGGTCATGACTTCAATAACGCAAAATACCTGTAGCGTACGTCATGAAACCCTTTCTCTCAGTCACGTGTGGCACATACCCGCATATCAGAGTTCATGTTATGCGGGTATGTGCCACAGATGATACAGAGTCTCAACCAACACAGTAATCGCGAACACACACACACTGACACGGAAGGAAAGTGATAAAAGAATAATAATTGTTGGGGTTTTATGTCCTAAATGAATATGTAAGACGCCGTAGCGAAGGGCTCCGGAAATTTTGACCATCTGGTATTCTTTAACGTGTTGCGTGATCGCGCGGTACATGGGCATCTAGCCTCTATCGAAATTCGACCGCCGCGGCCGGGATCGAACCCGCGACCTTCGAGTCAGCAGCCGAGCACCGTAACCGCTACACCACCGCGGCCGACGCATAGAAAGTGTGGAAGCTGAAGAGAACACCCCTGGAAGACGCTCAACTATATTATCCACTCGTTCACGTGGTCCGCAACGTGGACCACGTGGATTACGCAGAAACCGGGGCCAATGTTTTCTACAATAAATATGCCGAGAGTACCAGGCCTCTCATCATTACCGGTGACTTCAACATTGATTTAGAAAGACCCAACAACGTCTGGTCCTTATACTGCATGAAAGACGGCTTGGATGTGGACAGGGCATCAATAGACCGCGCTGCCACGTCGAGGACCGGGGGCATCATAGAGCATTTCATCGTAAGAGGCATCCAGGATTTCCCATATACCTCGCACTTCACTACACTTAGACCCAAACAGCGATCACGAATGGATCCGATTAACAAGTCCGGTCCAGCTGCTGGTGCTCACTGATCACGGTGATGATGACTTTGCTCGAGAGCTGTCAAGAACCCCTTCCACATATGCACACGGGTTCGTGAAACGTGCGTACGTTCTCCGTCATAACAGACAAGTGCAAGCATAACAACTGTAACGACTGGAAGTGTGACTGTAACGTACGTGCAGTGCGCCTGCCTGTGCCACTCGGCTGTGTATATATCTAGGAAACCTTTCCTGAATAAAGCTTAGTTGAAAGTGACGCCTGTCCTGTGCATCTGTGTTCCTTCTTTGTCCTGTTCGGATTCGCGCTACCCAGTATTGAAGAATATAAGCACCACATATCAGCTTACCACGTCTGGTGTTGGTAACACCCATGTTGCTGTTGGCATAATTACGCAACTCTAAACAACTGGTTACATAATACATATATGACTCTTCAATATATGAGTGTGCGTATACCACTTCCACATTTCTCTATAGCGTAATTCCGTAACGTTTCGCTCAATGTGAAAAATTACGCAACAGTCACCATCCCGCGCATGCTTCGCATAACATCTATTTCACGGTACGAGGGATCTGCCAAATTTTTTTATTAGACCGTGATTCTGACCACTTGGCGGCATGGGCGTCCGGAAGGGGGTGCAAGGGGGGGCACCCCCCCTTGCATCCTTAAAGTTTTCTTTGCAGAGCTACTTAGCCTGATTAGCACACTCCGGCCCCATATATTCGTGTGAAAGATCCTTCAATATTGCGAGCCAACTTCGCACGTTACACATTACTACTGACTAATCTTGTCGGTCATGCATATCACGGTAGTGAAAGAAAGGCTGCCTGTGTTAGATGCCCCCCCCCCCACACACCCCCCCCCTCCTTGCGGATGCACCCCCCTGCAAAAAGTTATGCGGACGCCCTTGATTGGCGGCGCGGCGCGCATGCCCGAGCTTGCGTTTCTGCGCCCGCACGTGCTTGGCGCGTCTTCCGCGACAGCACGGACAGCGCCTCTTCGTACCTGCGCGGTAGCGTACGTTCATATCAAACGTCGCGGGGTGAAAATCAGTTCGAAACAACCGTACTCCATTACACTGCAGGCCAATGAGCCTTGGCCGGGACCAAAGAAAAATTCTTATCGCCCCGAAATTCGCATGAGCCGTGATCGTATCACCGAGGTTTCATTGTATAGCATAGCCAACTGTAGCATGCGCACGCTCGCGCGAAAGAGAAGTCTTCTTCCTCTTGTTCTTCGAGAGCCTTGATGATGATAATAACGCAGGCAAAACCACATATAGCATAGCCAACTGTAGCATGCGGCGCTCGCTCCACTCTGGCAGTGCGCTTCGATAATAATAGCATGAACGAAGAAGACAAGGCGGCGGACCGGAGAAGGCGCAAGCGTCATGGAAGCTTGCTGAGGGGTCGAGAACGCCGCCATACTTGCGACCGAGGCCCTCGATCTGGGGGTTGTGGCCGAAGTTTCTGTGGTTGCTGCTTAATTTTTATCTTGCTCAGTGCTCCTTTAGTGCTCTTGCCGATCAGTGAGTGCTTTTTTGCGCTTGTAAGAACAGACATGCCGTTTTCCTCACCTGGACCAGGGGCTTTCCTCTGGTCCACTTCTCTTCCGCCGCAGGAGATACCAGTGGCCCTGTTCTTGCGAAACGGCATCTCTTCTGTTCCTGTGGCCCTTGTCCCAACCCATGATGGTAACATAAGGATGAAGAATCCCAAAGTAATACAAGCGGAGCTGCGAGCCGCCACAGCACACTTTCAGACCATTTCGGAGGTCCGCCAGTTCGGCAGGGGAGGTATCCTCTGCTTTTCGTCTGACCAGCTTTGTGTTCAGGACCTACTGAAGTGTTCTATGTTCGCTTCCAATCCGGTGAGCGCATTCATCCCACCTCACTTAGCATGTGTGAAAGGACTTGTGCGTGGTGTTGACGTCAACATGACTCCGTCGGAGGTATTAGAGATGTTTGCAGAGGCTGGTGCAATTTCAGTGTTTAGGTGTGGGCGAGTTATTGATAAGGCTAAAGTCCCTACCGAGTCGGTGATTGTAACTTTTGCTGGGTCGAATCGACCAACGGAAATTAAGGCGTGGCCTCTTATCTACCGCGTTGAAGCGCTTTCGCCTCGACCCCTGCAGTGTGTAAAATGCTGGCGCTATGGCCACACGATGAAAGGGTGCAGATCTGCTCTAAGATGCCGTATGTGTGGTGAGCCTCACAGTGCAAGTGATTGCCAAAGCAAAGAAGAAAAATGTTGTCTCTGTGATGAAGCGCACAGTGCGGACAATCCCAACTGCTCTGCAAAGGCAAGAGAAATCCGCATTCTCGAAATTGTAGATCGTAGACGCTGCTCCCGAAAAGAGGCCTTAGCTGAAATTCAGAACAGGAGTCAGGGATATGCCGGTGTAGCAGCCCGTAATACATCAATGGAAGCGGCTTTTTCCCAATCCATAACGGACGTGGTTGAAAGACCAATAGAAAAGGCTATGGAGCGCCTTGCTGCACACATTTGTGAGTCTCTGTCACAAATTTTAGCCAACCAGATGGCTCGCACATTTGGAACGCCGGGGGATGATGGGATAACTTCACAAACCGCAGAGCTTCCACGATCCCTGAATGACACAGCACCTACAATCACGCCGTCGTATGCTGACCATGGAGGACCCTCTCTAGTTGGCAACCAGTGCCAAAATAATGATATTTAATGATGAAACCCAGGAGCCTGACGACATGGACTTGGACCCTAAGTCGCTAAAACGATCTAGATCCCCTCTATCGAAGAAAACAGGCTCACCAAAACATTCAAAAAACAAAAAATACCTGAAGGACAAGGAAAGCCTTTCTAAGGTAGATTTCTTAAAAGAATTCATTTTAGACAAGGCGGTCTCGGAATCAATTCTTTCGACAAAATAGGGTCACTCAAAATTCTCCACTGGAACTGTCGCTCTATTCACTCGTCAATAACAGATCTAATATATTTGTCTTCTAAATTCACACCAGATATAATTGCATTGCAGGAGACCTGGCTCTCCGTACATAATGTTTTTCATTTAAACAGTTACCGATCTTTTAGACTAGACCGTCCATAGAGAGGTGGAGGCTTAGCATTTTTTATCTCAAACAGAATTAGTATAAAGGCGAAAATCCCCTACAAGTATATGTCTCCTGAATGTGAAATGTTCGCAATAGACATTACATTACCAGGATGTCAACCTTTCTCGCTAGTTAATGCGTACTTTCCTGAGGGTGTCCAAGACACAAGACGGTTAGACATTGCAATCAGTTCGTGGTGCAAGAAAAAAATTTTAGTCGGGGACTTTAATTCCCATCATACGTGCTGGGGTTTTAAAACTGATCAGTGTGGCAAACGATTGTGGGTGTGGTCAACAGACAATAATCTTTCGTGCCTAAACGCGAGAACTCCCACGTTTATTCGCAATCGGTGCCGATCGCCCTTAGATCTAAGTTTCGTAAGTACGGCTATTTCTAGCTCGTTCTGGACAGCGCTGGACTGTGCCACAAACAGTGATCATTTTCCAATAACTTTCGAGATTTCTTGCCCAATAACCCCACCTTGTTCTCAAGTTCGAGTCTTTGTGAATTATAATAAGTTTAAAAATAACCTGAAATCAGCGTTATCATCTCCCTCTCAAGAGAGTAACGATTTCAAAGCGATGAAATTAAACGCGGTTATTAAACGAGCCTACAAACGAGCTGAATTTACTGTCGAATCTGCCAATAGAGCACCGTATAGTCCTTGGTGGAATGCAGAATGCACACGAGATCACCGTCGACGCAAGGCAGCTTGGAAGCAGCTCATTCATAATCAATCCCCTAAAAATTGGTCTGATTATAAATTCATAGCAGCTAGTTTTAAACGCACCGTTGCCCAAGCAAAAGAGGACTACGATCGCAGACACTACGAGTTCCTCTCTAACCCTAAAAATAAAAAAGCACTGTTTAGATACATGAGAACAAGGAAAATACTGCCGTCTCCAGTGAATTCGGATTACGAACTCCTATCGACAGCGGAAATGACTACTGCTCTTGAGTTAATTGCTACAGGACTGGAGAACAGATTCACATCGACTATACAAAATAATTGGCAAAATTGTACAATCACGACAGGTTTTGATAAGGTCACCATGTCCGAACTATCCCACGTGATTAAGCAGTTACCATTTTCAGCTCCAGGCCCCGATGGAGTTACAGTGCAAATGATCCAAATTTTATTCAAGTTATCTCCTAGTGAAATTCTTAATGTTATAAATTATTCTTTAAATTATGCCTGGATCCCTTATGATTGGAAACTAGCCAAGATAATTCCGATACCTAAGAAACAGGGATCAGGTTTAAACTTAGAAAATATTAGACCAATATCATTGACTTCAAACATGGTCAAACTCATAGAGAGGGTCCTGCATGGCAGAATAACTATTTGGATGGAAAATAAGTCAATATTAAAACCTCAGCAAATTGGCTTTAGATCCGATTGTTCAATCTGGTGTGCACATGCAGACTTAGAGAGCCGTATACAACTTGCTAGAAAACGAAGACAATATGCCGCACTAGTGACACTCGACATTGCTAAAGCATACGACTGCGTTGAGCATTCCATTTTACTTAACAGACTACAGGTCTTAAATTTTCCACAATATATGACTGCGTGGGTAGGAGAATTTTTAAAATCACGGGAATTTTATTGTGTCAAGGATGGGTGCTCTTCATCTAAATACAAACAGAGTCGCGGAGTTCCCCAAGGAGCGGTTCTATCTCCACTTTTATTTAATATACTAATGAGTTCAATTCCAACCTGTCAGAATATCTATGTCTATGTGTATGCAGACGATATAGCATTTTTTGCAGCCGACAGTGATATTTACGTTCTACAGCAAAAATTGCAAATCTACATGAACATGTTGGAAATATGGCTTCGGTCGATATCAATGGCATTAAATGTAAACAAGAGTGCTCTCCTGGTGTTTCCTATAGCAGGTTCGATTTCACTCTCTATTGCATATAAACAGGAACCTATTCCGCAAGTAGACTCTCTAAAATATTTGGGTGTTTTATACAATGAAAAACTTAACTGGAGTCCACATATCGAGTACATTGCAGCTAAGGCGCAACGGGCTTTGGGCTTATTGCGCAGAATGAGCAATCGCAAATTTGGTGTACGTAGGGACACAATGATAATGGTATATAAGATGTATGCGCGTCCAATATTAGAATTTGGATGTGTGTTGTTCTCGGGTGGACCAGCTTACAAAATTAAGCCGTTGATTATCTTGGAGCGGGAAGCTCTGCGCTTGTGTATGGGGCTCCCTAGGTTTGCAGCAGTTACTGTTATGTATCAGGAAGCGCGTCTGCCTTCATTGCTCTGTCGATTCCGTGTTTTAACAGTACAGACATTTCTAAAATTTTATAGCTTACCGGTAAGAAGAGCGGAATATGTTTTTATCAGTGACCCAGATTCTTTCTTTCTCGCTCATTGGCCACGATATCACACACCACAGATAATCTTCGTACAAAAGAAACTGGAAATTATAAATGTCAACATCAGAGAGATAATTGTAACCAACAGCTCAAATCAGGTTTTTATGATAGATTACGAAGAGATTTTTCCTCCAAAATCTAAATTTCAATCCCAAAAATTCTTAGAGAACAGGTTAGAGGATTTTCTGATACATGCACAAACACGAAACGTAATAGCCACTGATGCTTCCGTGAACGAAGAACGGGCAGGAGTAGGAATTGTCTCCCAGTCGCTGGGCTGGTCATTCGCTGTGAGGTTACCCGATTTTACTCCGGTTTTCGAAGCTGAACTCATGGCCATCATCATGGCACTGCGAAAACTCCCGACAGACGAGATCAGGGCGATAATAATAACTGATTCGCTCTCCGTATGCACAGCACTTACAGCTTCACATAAATCTCGTGCCCTCAAGACATTTCGATCTTTAGTTCCGTCTCAGCTGAAGCACCTAAAACTAGTGTGGGTCCCAGGTCACTGTGGCTTAAAATTAAATGAAATGGCTGATGCTTTAGCGCGCGCATCGCTAGATCTCCTAATAATCCAGGTTCTTCCAGTGGTAGAATATTTCACCGCAATCAGATACAGAAAATTGGCAATTCACACTGATAGGATGGAAACAATAACAACGTGGACGGAATACAAACATCTCAACTTCCCATGGAAGTCTCATTGGAGCCAATCTAGACAATCTGAAGTTACGATCACCAGATTTCGATGCCGTGTCCCCCCATTAAATCTATACTTACACAGAGCTGGTCTGACGATATCGCCCCTATGTCAATTCTGCGGAGAATTAGAAAATATTGCACATTTCTTTTTGTCATGCCGAATATATTCAATTATTAGATCACGACTGCTCATTACTCCGCTGTTAAAAATAGGATTAAACTTAACTGAAGAAATTATACTAAGCTTCGGAGCCTCAGGGTTGGGATACTGCCATAGGGATGCCTTCAATGCCGTGTGTAATTTCATGCAAACTACTAAACGTGTACCATTTTAATCTTCCTTCAAAAACGCTCTTTATTAAAATGCGGTTCAATATATCTAATCTCACCAAATTATTCTGATCAGGTTAATACGGCTGTCTGAAATACGAGCGCAATAGCATAATTTTTGAAGTATTAATTTGATGTCTTATTTATTATTACCATTTCTACTCTTCATTTTTTTTAACCATTTTACATTCTTCGAATAAGATTTTAAGCTTCAGCTACATATTCTTGGCCCATCCCCCAGAGTGGGTACGTGCCATAGAAAAGAAGGCAAAACAAACAAACAAACAAACAAACAAAGGGCCCGCAAGGCAGCAGCATCGCGGGCTCGCCGCCAAGACCCCGCGGTGAGAGCTCGTGAGGCCGCAGAGAGACGTCAGCGTCGTGTGGACCCCGAGATACAAGCCCGCGAAGCGAAGCCGAAACAGCGCGGAGAGCGGCGGCAAGAGAACCTCGAAGAGGTACGCTCGCGAGATACAGCGCCCAAGCGCCGAAAGCGGTCGCTACCTGAAGTTGGTGGCGCCGACGCGCGCTTCAAGCGTGATTTCCTCGACCACACGTTCGGCCACAGCTGCAAGGTCTGCGACCGCTTGTGGTTAGACAACAACTTGACCACAGTCGCTACTATAACAACGTGTGACGTCTTTATATGACAGTAGAGGAATTCTATGGAGCATTCACGGTTTACCCGATTATCTCCGAGCCAGCTCCACAATCATCATTCACTTCGTGGATATGGCGTGATTTTTTAGATGCGAAGTACCTTAAGGTCGAGCTCAATCCGGCGGTGGTGGTGGTGGTGGTGTGCGGCGTGACCACCCTTACTGCGCATGCGCATACCCTCTCCACACACCTCCTCTCCACTCACCCCTCCCCTTCCCCTCCCCACTACCCCTCTCCACGTTCCCTCTCCACTTTCCATCTCCCCTTTCCCTCTCCCCTATCCCTCTCCACATTCCCTCTCCACTTTCCCTCTCCACTTTCCCTCCCACATTCCCTCTCCACTTTCCCTCTCCACATTCCCTCTCCCCTCTCCTCCCATACCCCTCTCCCCTCCCCCTTTCCACTGTTCCTCTGAAACGCGGGCTAGACATGCTGAAATTCTCTCCTGCGATACGCCGCGATGAGCTCGAGCGCATGCTCGTCCCCTCCCCCTCTCTCTCCTCTCCTACGCTGCCCCCCTCTCGCCCGCCTGTCGACCGCGTTCCCCGCTCGCCCTGTGAGAATTAACGGCCAGGCTACACGGAAGATACGACGCGCGTAGCGTCCCTCTTCGCGTTCCACGACGCGAGGTCGGTAGCATGCCCAACGAACGCCAACGGAACGCGATCGTGCAAGTGCTCCGGTTTCGCATCGCCTCATGGTCCCCTTTAGCGGGAGATGGTGTAATTTTTAATACGAAAGTGTTTTCTGCGGGGGTCCACCAGGACTTCAGTGACGTATTTTCCGTCACGGAAATGACGTTGAAAAAATATACACGATCAGATGGCAAAGAAAAAAAAATGTTCCGTCAACGGGCATCGAACCCACGATCGCTCGGTCAGCAACAACAGATGCCGGGCACGCTGTCCACTGCGCCACGGTCACCAATTTTAAGAGGCTTTACAAACGCGCCCTTTATATCTACCACTCTTCCGGTCGGCGGGGTGGTGTTGCCCTCTGGCAGTGGTAAAGTAAAGTAATTCGTCATCACTGTGGCCTCCGCGATTAACACCTGCAACGCGTTGCACGTCCGTCCAATTCAGGGCGTTTTCAATAGAAGTTTAATTTTGTCAATGCCTTAACACACCGCGAGGTGGCGACCTTCGCCCAAGCGTCGTAAAAACATCGGCCTGTTCATCGCAGCGTGTTCGGACTGGCCGGCGTCCCCACCAGTCGCGTTGGTCACCTCCGGTCTTCGCCTGCCGCTGCGCCGGGACTACCAGCCCGCAACACAGCACTCATGTTTCCCGACGTATTGCCAGATGGCGTCCATATCTCACGCAGCGCCTCTTCTATCGTCTTTAGACGACATTTGCAGCGAAGCACGCAGATACGCGGCCAATTTTTTTCTAAGCTGCGCTGTTTGCACATATTGTACTGGCGTGGAACTGGCTTTAAGTATTTTATGTTTTATTTGTATTCGAAAATTTTTAATATTTGCACACCCGTAGTTAAAAGACATAAGGTTCATGTAATTTACTGTGATTGTTATATTACTTTTTAAACCAACGCAGTGAACTTGGCAAGATAATCAATAGGCATTACGCAAGTGCTTTGAGTCACGACGGAGGTCGATTACGGTGATGTTGAAGTACAGCGGCCTACCTTGCGTCTGCTGCAGCCGTGTTATAGTTTCCCAGATCGCAGAATCATTGTACTACAGCCCATAATACAGTACTCTGAATCATCAAACATTTGTTAACAGCGACTCTGCTTAAGCCGGCCGTGAAGACTTTGCCACATAATTTGTGCAAATCCCACTACTCACCATTGGTATAGTAAAAGTGAAGTAGGCAACACACGGGCGGCAAGCCCCATTTAAGACTTTAAGCAGATGTAACCAGTAATTTAGAAGAGCTTTATTAAGCCTCTGGGATTTACCCAAGGATAACCACCATGGCCGCATGTTTCAGCTTTGCTGAATCAACTGTACGGACTGCTTCAGCGGTACGTACAACGAGAGAATACTAGGGAACGGGAAGGGCAATGGCGGCTGCGAGAAGACCCCGAAGCGATGGAAGTCCTACGTGAACGACGACGTGCCCGTAGATCTATGGGAGGAGTGAACGCTCTGTTTCAGCTTGAGTTTCTCTCTCTGCAGTTCCGACATGCGTGTAGTGTCTATCACTTGTGGTTTAACTCGAACCTCTCTACGCTCAGAAGCAACCTAGAAGCAACCTAGCATCACCTAGCCTAAGCCTAGCAACTACCTAGAAGCACCTAGATTAGACTTCAGAATCGGCCCAGCTTCGTTGTTTCAAGCCTTGCGCAACTACCGTATTTACTCGAATCTAGGCCGGCCCCGATTCTTAGCCGACCACCGAAATTCGCAAGGCCAGAAAAAAAAAGCTTAATCATTGTACTGGAATCCATACTCGAATCTAAGCCGACGCCCCACTTTGGCACATCGTTTTTTCGAAAAAGAAAAAAAAATGGCCGCGTATCTGCGTGCGTCGCTGCAAATGTCGTCTAAAGACGTTAGAAGAGGCGCTGCGTGAGATATGGACGCCATCTGGCAATACGTCGGGAAACATGAGTGCTGTGTTACGGGATGGTAGTCCCGGCGCAGCAGCAGGCGAAGACCGGCGGTGACCAACGCGACCGGCGGGGACGCCAGCCAGCCCGAACACGCGGTTTGGCGGGGAGCGCCGAAGCAGAAGGAACGTCCGCACTCAACTAGTGCTCTCCACACACTCTTTTATTTACACGTCGCCTGAGTAAAACAGGAATGCCAGAGCGGCACCCCATGGCATTCATACATGCAATACGGAACCGAAACCGAAACACAACAATGAGCTCGTGCAGAGGGCACGGAAGAAGACAAGTTTCAGCGCAGTCGCATTTTCAGCGCAGCTTAAGAAACTAGGGTCTCTAGAATTACGTATCTATGTATTTTCTATTAAAGGAACACAGCACCTAATACTTGCCTACTGATGTTGCGCCTCAGATATGAGTAATGTTTGCTTTTTGATCAACAGTGTACACAAGTATGAACCTAGTCATCCGTTCAAGGTGGCTGGCCCTTGGGCAAGTGGTTCAACTTTGGCCGGGTGGCTGAATGGAGGGACGTGCCGACAAACAGAAAGACAGAATGACAGACAAAAATTTAAGCGTTTAAGTTCCCCAAGAAAGACTATCGTCTTTAAAACACCGCAACAACTGCGCACCACCTGGCTGCAGTGTAACCTGGCCTCGCCGCGTCTCGCTACCGTGACGTCACCTCAAGCCGCGCATGCGCCGAAGCCACGCCGTAGCTAAGCCGATGGAGTAGCCACCGCAACTGAGCTGACTACCGCGATAGCTGGGGTGACGTCACGCCGAGCCGCGCATGCGCCGTGCAGCAGCTGTGTAGAGACCACGCCAAGTTTAAAATTGTTATCGCCTAGCAATCGTTTACGTCATAAAATACGTCATAAATAGAGTTACTTGTGTACCCGTTTACCAAGTATTGTACCCATTTTCCAGGGTCCGCGGTATACGGGTGTGCGCCACACGTGATTGACAGTTTATATCTACCCAGGAACGGCGAGGACAGATATTGGTAATATAAATGCGAGGGCGTAAACCGACATCGGCAGCGTTCACCCAACGAATGCAACGAACAAAATTTAGGATCCCAGCAGGAATCGAACCCAAGCATTCTGCGTGGCTGTCAGGTATTCTACCACAGAGCCACGCCAGGTCTAGAAACTGTTTCGGAAAAGCACCCTATGCAGCGTGTAGCGAGAGAGAGAAGACGAGAAAGACGTCGTGACAGCGGCCGACGTGGCCGTGCCGAGATCTCGCCACTTTATTTGGGAGGCGAACGACCCTAGCGTAGCAGCGGCGGCTGCAGGCGTCCAAACCGCCAGGAGCGACAGCTCGTTCTCAACTGCTCGCGCCTCGAGAGCCCAGCATGAGGTGCGCGAGAGGCGCGGCGCGTAAAGTGGTGAAAAACGATGATGATCATTGTGAGGGATGATGGTGCCGCTACACAACGTAATGTCGGTGCGACGTCAATTGTGGTTTTGGTGCTGGCTATCTAATTTTATAACAAAGCCATAAACACTACATATGTACTACAACACAGGCATAGGCGTGCGTAGGGCTACCCATCAGGGGGGGGGGGGAGGCGAAGGTTCATCGCAGCGCCCTCCCCCTCCCCAACTAAGTCAATGTATGGGGCAGATATTGCGCCCCCCACCCCCTCTTAGGTGACCTCTTAGGTGACTTGTTATCGCCTATCGACGTGCCCCGCGCGCACGCCTACGAACAGAGGCGTCATGTCAGGTTAACGTCTGTGGTTCCAGTGTTGGCTCCGCGCTTTTATAGCAGTCTAATAAACATCACATTCGTATCCCTATGATTCAGCAAGCTATATTCAAGCGTTGCTCGACCCTGGAGGAATACGCTAACGAAAGTTACCTATGATATTCACATAATCGCACCACAAAGTGCACTTCGTTTTGATAATAGTGATGTATGTGCTCTAACGTGAGTGCTGAATCTACGTCAGACCATAAGTTACCAATTAAACGCCAGTGTTGTCGACGTGCCTGGTTAGCCCACGATGTGCACACAACAATTAAACTTTCAAAAACACGTCGAGCGCTTGGCTCAAAGCAAAAAAAAAAAAAAAAATGCGGCATAGAACTACTCGCTGACTGCTTCGCTTAAACCAGTTCCCAGGCGTTGGATCTGCCGATTTTTTTTTTTTTTGGGGGGGGGGGTTAATCATATTATTTAAACATTGTTCGTTTAGTTTAACCCGGTTTCGAGCATTGCTAGCCTTGTTTTAGGCCTGCATTGAGCACCTGATTGTGAGCTTGTCACGCCACATGAGATCTACGGACGAGAAACCGGGCCCATAAAGTGCTACGCACTTAGAAACGCCAACGATATAATAGGATTCTTGAAGTCTTATGGTAATATAGGTACTTTTTCTCGGTCGATGTTAAAGACCTTTATTATTCTATTCAGCACAAAGAGCTGTTATTAGCCGTTCGGACATGCAATGAAAACCATGGCGCTGTGTCGTTTCAGAATTCGGTGGGCATGTCGATTGAAAGCTTTCTTGGTTTACTGCAGTTCTATCTCAGTGCCACGTTAGTGCAATTCTATGATCGGGTGTTTGCAAAGAAGTCACGAACGGCGGTGGCGGGGTAGGCGGCCATGTTATTTTCGTAGCCAATCGAACCGGCGATCAGGGAAGTGCGCGCGCCAGCACCGTTCGAGGGAGAGCTGCTGGCGAGTGAGAGCTGCTGTGCTTGAGACTTGACGAAGCGAAATTCTTTTCCACAGCACGGCAGGCCTTTTCACTGTAGATTCCAGGCGGGGCCACCGCGAAGCCTCCTTCTTTAGCTGCTTGGAGTAGCCGCAGACCTCTATCCTTGAAAAAGGTGACGGCGGTATTAATCCCGGACCGGCACCTTAGGTTTATTTTCGAAGTAGATCTTGACAGGGCGTTCGAACAAGGGGCATCTGTATAGGGTCCCGTGTAGCTCCAGTTCTGAACAACATTTTCGTCTCGCCAGTTGGTGGTATTTTAGACAGCGTGGGAGGTATTGAAAAAGGGAGGTATTGAAAGTATTTAGGTACGTCGATGATTTTATAATGGTGTTAGTTAGGCAGGATCGATCGGAACATCCAGGCACTGTAGAAGATATTATAGAAGTTATTTGAGAAGATAGCCACGGTTTGGAATACACTTGCGAACTACCAGAAAACAATAGGTTACAATTTTTAGAGCTAGAGCTCTCCTTGGGAACAGAAGAGGTGCACTGGATGTATCACACCCGAGCTCAAAAAGAGCTTTTGTCTTATCAGTCAGTGCATTCCAAGACCGTGAAAAGAACCATAGCCTACAGCGGCATTGGACTCCTTTATCAAGAAATCATGTAAACAATGCATGGAAAGCGGCTTTCAACTCCAGATTGAAAGGCTACAAAAGGCAGGCTTTCCACAGACAGTTTTAACAACAGTATTAGAGTCCCTGCTTCAAGAAATTATTGGTAGCACCGTGTAGCACAATACCTGAAAAAGGTCGCAAATAAGTTCAAGATTCCGGTAGTTTTTTCAGCCCCTTTGAAACTTGCTTCTTTGTGGCTTTGGATCAATAACCAAGAAACAAGGAAGATGACCTGTGGAACCCAAGCATGCCAAATCGTTTGCAAGGTGCAAGGAAAATGTAGTTTATAAGATCCCGCTTACATGTAACAAGATTTACATAGGACAAACGGGGCGTTGTTTGAGCGAATGGCTGGGAGAGCATGAAGGTTCACTTTACAAAGGGACCGGATCTAACTTGGTGACTCATTGTAAAACCTGCGGACGCATGCGTCGTTTAAAGGAAACTTTTGTTCTGGACAAGAGCCGAGACGGCGCTGCACGTGAGCTGAAAGAAACCTTCTTTATCAAAGTAAAGGTCGAAATTGCGTTTGCGAACCTTCAAAAATGTTGCACCTTTGTGAAAGTGTCCTTTTTAGAAGCTCTAAGTTAATACAGTCATCAACGTTGGGGGTTTAACGTTCCAAACCACGATATAATTAGGAGAGACGCCGTAGTGGAGGCCTCCAGAAATTTCGACCATCGGGGGTTCTTTAGAGTGCACTTAAGTCTAAGCAAACGGGCCTCAATCATATTTGCCTCCATCAAAAATGCGGCCGCCGTGGTCGGGATTCGATCCTGCGACCTGCGGGTCAGCAGTGTAGCACCGCAACAACTGCACTACCGTGGCGGTTAGAAGGGCTTAGTTGAAAACACTCCTCGCTATATTATGAACACCGACCGCGCATGCCCGAGAATCGAAAGAAATGTCCTTTTTTTTGCATAGTTATAGCTGTTTATCGGTTTCGTTACTGTAATCTTTATTATTTTATCATTTTCATCTTGCCTTGTCCATATACTCCACGTTTCATTGATCCCAAAGCCACCTTCTTCGTCAAGTTAGGTCATCATATATAATTGTTATCGCCTTTAAGTACACAATGGGACTATCGACCCATGTGATTAGCGCTGTCAAAGTTTGAGCGCGTACGAATACGTGTTTTCTCCCCATAAAGAATCAGCTGTCAGTAAGCGCCTATCCGTGTCACTTCTTATGTTTGTATCGTTGGTGCCTTAGTCTTGCCATTAACGTGCACCAACTAGCCCAACAAAAAGACATGTTTGAACTGTTTGCCTCCCACCGTTTTACACATGGAAAGCCGGGAGTCAATGGCAGTCTTTGTCAGAAGAACGTCATCGCTTTATTTTCAGTTTTGCATTGAGGAGCTCATTTTCTTCCGGACTCGACCATCGGGTAGGGGGGGGGGGAGGCAATGCGGTATAACTCCTCCCCCGCGATGGCTTCATTAAGAGTAGACGTTACGAATACACGACAGCTGATGTGAATATGAAATAAGAGATGGTAATTCGGGATAATACCTTAAGAATAAATGCAGCGTGTTCGAAGTATTATAAGCTATTCTAGTCTGCTCTCCTACAAGCAGTGCATGCGAAAGAAAACATCATAAACCCGATAATTGTTTATAGATGTCATTGAATAGTAAGATTTGCACGGTATATTATTATTGTACAGTGCCAGAATGGCAAAAAAAGTTGCCTGTTATGTACGCAGTATAGCTTACCTGCACACACACACACACACACACACACACACACACACACACACACACACACACACACACACACACACACACACACACACACACACACACACACACACACACACACACACACACACACACACACACACACACACACACACACACACTTTGACACAGATTTCTAGCATGCTTTAATTTATTTACTTTTAAGGCGCTGTAATACATGAAACAATCACCTTAGTGATCTTCAAGAAACTCGGGTGTGGTATACAACAGAAATATCTCGTTTGCGCAGCATTCAGTGAATCACGTCGGCTTAACAGGAAACTCAAGAAACAGAATTTTTGTGTGCGACCAGCAGCCGTGCGGCGACGCAAAGGAAAGAATAAGCAGATGTAAAGAAAAAACAAAGAAGAAGAGAGAGAGAGAGAGAGAATCGTCGCGCGGATTAGTTATCGCGGCCAGACATCTTGCCCGCGGAATGCATCCAGCTGTATGGCGACGCATGTCTAGAAAAAGTGTCGATTCATTGCCATTAGAGCGGGCAGCACGCCGTCTTCGAGATTCTCGTTTCGAAGTTCAAGCAAGCCTGCCTCAGGAGTGCTGCCATCTTCTGTAACATTAAGAGAGTTTTTAAGAGTGTGTTGTGGCCTCGAAGACGGGAATCACTTGGCGTGTTTGATCTCAAAGGCCACGCTTTACTGCTCTGCCGTGTGGGTTTGCATTGTTATCCACGACAGTTTGGTTTTCCCGCGAACGTAAGTGATTTTTTAAACAACGCTGGTGTGTACAGTAAAAAAAAAAATGTCGCATGTGCCATTTGTCCGAGAGGTCACGTATTTGAAAACAAGACGTGTGTCACGCGCCCGCCAACGTTGAAGCAAGATTGCCTGACAAGTGCTGCCGTCTTTTGTGACTGAAGAACAAGTGCTCCCAATTCGTTATGGCCTCCAAGACGAATCCATCCGCCTTGTGCAATCTCGAAGGCTACATGCATGCTTTGGTTGGAAGTCTTGCGTTGAGATCTACTGTAGCTTCGTTTTCGCGCCGGCGTAAATTACTGTACAAGGAAATATACAATATGTACAACAAAATAATGCCGTTTGAGACCGCACGTACTTGAAAACGAGGCCCGTAACCCACGCTCCTTTATGCTGAACGCAAACAAGAGTAAAGCAAGGTGTATGAGCAGTGCTGTACTTTTTTGTTGCTGTAGGTCACTTGTTCTTATTTGGTTATAGCCTCGAAGACAAATGCAGCTGGCTTAATCTCAAAGGCCACATTTTGTATAATGGTTTGTCTCGTGTAGTCCTGCGTTGTGTTTGTAGCTTGATTTTCCCGCACATCATAGATCTTTACATTAATTCAACTTCCTCAGTGATGGGATCAGACGTGGTACTCGAGGTAGATTTACCGGACAGGAAGCATAACTACGTACTATGATCACGAATACTGGGCAAAGTTATGTTTGAACTCCGTGAAATAATTAAATAAAATACAGCGTTTCCCCAACGGGCGCTATTTAAGGGAACTGGGGATTCAACTATTCAACGGATACGTCTCCACACCACTGAAAATTTCCTATTTTCTATCTATCTATCTATCTATCTATCTATCTATCTATCTATCTATCTATCTATCTATCTATCTATCTATCTATCTATCTATCTATCTATCTATCTATCTATCTATCTATCTATCTATCTATCTATCTATCTATCTATCTATCTGTCTGTCTGTCTGTCTGTCTGTCTGTCTGTCTGTCTGTCTGTCTGTCTGTCTGTTCTATCTATCTATCTATCTATCTATCTATCTATCTATCTATCTATCTATCTATCTATCTATCTATCTATCTATCTATCTATCTATCTATCTATCTATCTATCTATCTATCTATCTATCTATCTATCTATCTATCTATCTATCTATCTATCTATCTATCTATCTATCTGTCTGTCTGTCTGTCTGTCTGTCTGTCTGTCTGTCTGTCTACATACAAGCACGCGCACGAACATGCATGAAGGGTCCGAACCCTTCAGTCTTCTCGTATAAATTTCCGGCTAGGCCGCTGAGTTGGTGGATTTCCGAGACGCATAATTTACCCTGACTAGTTTTGAGAGCGGTACGGAACATGTTAAATAAAAAATAGTTCGGTCAGTTCCACGCCCTGAAAACCGTCGGAGAGCAAAGCTGTAAGCACGAACGTGTATGTGATTGGCTAGCGAGATCACGTAGGGCCGTAAACCCGCCGCTTGATTTGGAATACGCTCGCTTACACTTGATTGGTTAAAGTGAGATCACGCGACCTGCGGGAGCAGACAATGGCGTTTGAGCTTACGCCTCGTGTCACCTGATTTCTAGCGAGATCGAAGAACCTGCCGGCTCGGGCAATCACATTTCAGCGAACGCCTCGCGTCACGTGATTCGCCGCCGGCGCAGCCGGAATCCTGCCAAATGTGCGCTCCCTGTTATCTACATGACTGTCGTACGCTCCCAGGCGCCTTGCCTTTATTTCTTACATTTAATATAAGTCTAACTAATGTTGAATGAATGTGCGAGCTGCTTTCCCGGTATCCTGTGCCGAAAGTAACCATCATAATTGCGTTTGATTTATTTCTTCACTCCCCCTCTGGTTACGTGACCTGCGTGACTACTACTACTACTACTACTACTACTACTACTACTACTACTACTACTACTACTACTACTACTACTACTACTACCACAACTACTGCAACGACGACGACGGCACAGGGTAAAAACGGCTGGACAAAGCTGGTTAACGAAACATGTTGCACGGCCAATTCGTGATGCACTTTTGCTTCATATTCCAGAGCTACTTTTGGAGAGCAGAGGACAGAGAAGTTCGTTACAGCTCCAATCCTGTCATGCGCTTCTATGTCCTGTCCTATTCAAAATTAGCGCTGGAATATTTTCAGTGAGAGAAGACAAGGCTGCTAGAAACAGGTAGGAGGGCAGTGCACTCGATAGGAAAAAGAAAGAGAGTCCTTTGACTCTTTTTTGAGCGTTCTGGCTTGCCACGTATAATACTCTCTTTAAAGAGACCCGCAAACTCTATTTGGAGATCACTGTACTCTTTTCGGACAGTCGCGTGACCCACAAGAGAGTTAACGTGCCTCTTTAAAGGGAGTCATATACGTGGCAAGTCAAGACTTCCTGAAAGGAGTCAAAAGACTCTGTTTTTTCTTAGAGTTTGACGCGAGGGTGACATCTGCGACGAAGTATTGGACTGCACTGAAAGTTCCCTGCAAGATAATTCAAGTACTTATAACAGTAATAGTTTCGAAGCTGTGAAACTATCAGCGCGACGACACGAAATGTTTCGTCAATTTGTCTGGGCTTGTTGGACTGCACACAATGCTACTACGTCTTTACGCTCGTATACTATACTCCATTTCCGCAAGGAACCCTTCAACTGTAAGAAAAAAATGTGTGTGTTGCTGTTTTTGATTACCGACTTGCCACATATATGACTCTCTTTAAAGAGACAAGTTAACTCTCTTTTGGGTGCCTCGACTCTCCGACGAGTGTACATACATAATGATCTACAAATAGAGTTCACGTGCCTCTTTAAAGACAGTCATATACGTGACAAGTCAGGAGTAGGTCGCAAAGGAACAAAGGCCCCAGTGCATGCCTTCTGTTGGGCTCACGCCTTCCGGCCCAGCACGTTCTTGACTCGCTGCTCCAGAATCGGCCACCATACCTATTTTAGTCAAATATTTGTGGTAGAGTGGTCTCCTCCTCGCACCAGGAAGGACGTACCCCTTTATGCCCCTGGAGCCAAGGAAAGCATAAGGTACATTATATATATATTTAACTGTAGTGTAATGTTCAGGACTTAAAAGGAATTAGAGTGGACGAAAAAACACACTTTCCGTCGGTGCGATGCGAACCCACAACCTTCGATTTCATGGCCAATGCTCTGTCGTAACTCGGTTGGTAGAGCATCGGACGCGTAATTCGAAGGCTGTGGGTTTGTATCTCACGAACGGAAATTTAGGTTCCCACGAACTTTTGAATTTAGGTCAGAATCATTACATTACAGTTAAAAGAAACAAGAAACAATGTACCCTATAATATATATGCTTTTCTTGGCTTAACTGTGTGTTGTTTCATTTTGTTGCAAATACAGAAACCCATAAATAGGGCCCCGTCTTTTCGGATAAATCCAGAAGAAGTCGATAAACACTCGCCGGTAAAATTTTTGACAATTCGGATTTATCTCATAAACTCCGATTTTAACGGCCCTCTTTCATTCTTTATCGAACGGGCATCTTCTAAGCGGTTATTGGTACATCGGCCGGTTTGGCCAATATAAGCTTTACCTCACGCACCAGTTTTGCCGTGCACTGTGTCATGCTGAGATTCCACAGCACCAGGCCGATGGACCTCTTCGCAGCTCCTTTCGAAGCAAGTGTCCGGCGGCACACAATGCCAAGTAGTGATCAACTACATCGGATATAGATACATGAGATCAGTGGGATATAGACATTGAGGCAATAAGCTCTTCGATGAAAGACCACCTCATTTCCATCCCCATCGACGAGTTGCTGTAACTTTACGGACGTCCGGCAGTGGCGGTGCTTGCAACCTTCTACGAAGACGAGCTTCCTGGACGTATGACCCTCATGATAGACTTGCAAGTAGTTCAGCGGTGTAACCCGGTATCAAGTGGCATGTTGACACAGACCGCTCCCTGCAGAAGGTTGGGAAGTCCTTAGCCGACGTAGCTGTGCTTTCCTCCGATTAAAAGCTGAGAATCATCAATCCAAAGGAGCGCGCTTTCATCAGTGCCAGCAATTTAGTAAATTATCTTAGCAGAACGTCTTGAAGAACCACGCTCTTTCCTTGAGCTTCTTCTTCCTGCTGGTGGTGCTTAGGCGTCTAGGTGTTTCTCGATACTAGCAAAGTGCTAAGTAAACAGTTTTTATTGTTCTTCTTTAAACTTACATATGAAATAAAAAAGAAGGTAGGCTGCGTTAGAGCTGGCTATTCAATCAACGTGATATTAGGATTGAAGAAACACACAATAAATAAGGAAAAGTAGAACAAATAAAAGAATGAGAAAAGATAGACATAATCAGAAACGTTATGTGCATATGCGATATCTGACGTGCAAAAAATGGACAGTCTCACAGCCGAGTCCAATACATACAGGGTGGTCACATAGTTACCGCGGATACAGTCGGTACAGATAGTTTTCTATTCACTTAGATATAGCAGGATTATGAGTTATGTTAATTAACAACACAATGCAGTTCTTCGAAGGCAACATCAGGGGTACTTGGTCGCCATTATCGTCAAAAACATGCGCAGTCATCACCAAGCGCATTAAAGATAACGTGAAAGGTGGAAATAAGTGGAGGTGTGCAGCGGAATTGGCGCCCCTCATGCTCCTCCACCCCCTCCCGTGTGTACACCTATGACTTTAGTTATACCGTGTCGTAAAAAATAGTGTCAGACAACCAAGGTGCAATAGATGCGGGCAAAGTGGACAGGCCCTGTACTGTTCCACCCCCGAAAGTGTTTTTCAAGGAAGCATGAAAACGTCTACCGATAGTATATACGGTTTTGGCTCTAGCCGTTTCGTGATTGCTTCAGACTGTTTGTCAATTATCTTGGTGGTTGCAAAATATTGGGAAACTACAAAAGAAGAAAGGAAATAAAAGTTCGCTTAAAGTTTGTTACTACGGATGGTGCTTATAATTACGACAAAACAGGCGAAAGACCGGGTAAGAACAAGGGAAAGACGGCGAGATCAACCTGACGCGAGTACTACCTTGTTTGCTATCCTACACGGGGCTGTTGTACGCTTTTATAGACAATCTATGGGCTTTATTTATGCACATCTAGACCGGGACCGGGCAACTCTCCTACTTTCAGCGTGCAGGAATAGATCTAGCCATTTAGTACAATGGTCATTTGATACCCTGGCCATAGCGTAAGACGCAGTCCCAGCTCTCGTCCGGGGGGTAGACCACGCGGCTACTTGCATGGCTTCATCCGAATGCAGGGGTAGCGGAGTCTCACCGATGTCCGCAGTGTACTCCCTTGCATCTGTCTCGGCGTTTTCACAAATGCAAGACGGATATGGGAGCTGTTGAGAGAGGTAGGAAGTTAGATGCATAGTGTTGCCTTCTTGAGAGGAGGTGAGGTTACTCTCAGACAATGATCCCCACCTCTACTGAAGCTTTCTTGGTATCTTGGAACTTAAAGTCGGGAAGCGTGTGCATGGTTCTTGCATCGTTTACACATGCTAAACTGCGCACTACACATTTCCGGAAAACGACGCAGGCAATGAGAGGACATGCCTAAGGTTTGCGGTCAGGGGAAGGAAGTCACGTCTTCGTCCACCGGTACACGCCTCCCCTCACCCCCCTCGCCCCACATGAGTGACGCCTCTACAGGGAGAACTATGGCGCCACAAAGTGCCCCGAGTAGAGCAGCCACTTCTGAGTCACCCGACCTTTCTTTTGCTCTCAGCTGGCTTGCTGATTAAACCCGTGCACTGATATACCCCCGTATTCGAGGCTTTTCCTCACCGCAGCTCTCTTTCTCACGTGGCGTAAGATAAAGGCGGAGGCAGGCAGGGCGCCCGGCGCCACGTAGCAAACGATCCGCATAAAAACGCGTCCATCACTCGCATGCTAGGCAAGTCAGTGTGGTTTCGTCGTTGTCTAGCTCGGAGATGGTCGCAGAGGTATTGACAGAACTCGTTCGGCTCGTTCTTCACGCACTGCTTGTCCTTCTCGTGCTCCTATTTGCTGCCGCGCTGGTCGACACCACGGCTGTCTATAACTTGTGTCGGCGTTTGTTCGGCGCGCCCGACGCTGTCGGCCGCCGCGTTCGAGGAAATTCCGTCTATACCGAGTGCGCTGAGGCCACGATACCGCGCTCGGAGACTCTCAGCGACAGTACCTCGTCATGGCCCCTACACCGTCTCAGGAATTATGCGAAACAAGCAGAGGGAGCGACAAGACCCGGGAATTCCAGCGATGGCATCTCGAAGCGATCCTCTCCGTGTCCGCCGAATACGGGAGTACCACAGACGTCAGCAGGGCGCAGCGCAAAACGCTCTGAGGAATCCGAAAGAAAGGAGAAAGATACAGATGAGGCCTCGCCGCTTTCATCAACGGAGTCAGACCACGAGAGGCATCGAATGCCCGGTCTGCGGATGCACCAGCCCCTGGAGCCATGTCGCTTGCCGGCATCAAACGTGCGACAGCCACTGGGATCGAAAACGATACAGCTGTGCCGCGTGCATCGCCTCCAACGTCACCGACAGCTGTGGCTTCTCGAGTGGAAGACGCTCCACCGCCGCTTAAATATCTCGCCTATGCGTCGCCTCACGTCGCCGAGACGGCGCCGATGTTGCCTGCGATGGCGATGTCACCATCACGGTGCGAAAGTGCGGTCACACTCCCGGAAGCGAGTGTCAGGAACGCATGCAGGACAACCTACCTGCCGCCGACGCCGCCGGACGCTCCGGACAGGGACGCAACGTCCAGAAAGGATACAAGGAGCGGGGACTGCAGAACGCCCGAATGCGCTACCTGCGGAAAGGTTTTCAAGGCAACGCATTCCGATGATCCTGAGCGGTGCAAATCTTGTCAACGAGACAGTCGCCCCGAGAAAGAAACGCCAGCGGTGTCCAAAGCTTCGAAGCCGAAGCGCACGCCGAACTGCGGTCGTTGCGGAAAGTTCTACGAGGTGTTGCCATTCGGAGACCCAAGCATATGCGAGTCTTGCCAGTCAAGTGGCAGGAAACAATCAGTTTTGTGCGGCAGCCCGGAACTACCAAAGCGCACGCCGAACTGCGGTAGCTGTGGAAAGTTTTACAAAGTTGTGCCATTCGGAGACCCAAGCGTGTGCGAGTCTTGCCAGTCAAATAGCATGAAACAATCAGTTTTGTTCGGCAGCCCGGAACTACCAAAGCGCATGTCGAACTGCGGTCGCTGTGGGAAGCTTTACGAAGTTGGGCAGTTCGAAGACCCAGGCATCTGTGTGTTTTGCCAGATCGGCGGAGTGAAGCAGGAAACTCCAGTTTGCTTCGGCAGTCCGGAACCACGAATGCGCACGCCGAACTGCGGTAGCTGTGGAAAGTTTTACAAAGTTGTGCCATTCGGAGACCCTAGCTTGTGCGAGTCTTGCCAGTCAAATAGCATGAAACAATCAGTTTTGTTCGGCAGCCCGGAACTACCAAAGCGCATGTCGAACTGCGGTCGCTGTGGGAAGTTTTACGAAGTTTGGCAATTCGGAGACCCAGGCATCTGTACGTTTTGCCAGATCGGTGGCGTGAAGCAAGAAACTCCAATTTGCTTCGGCAGCCCAGAACCAAGAAAGCGCACGCCGAACTGCGGTCGCTGCGGGAAGTTCTACAAGGTTGTGCCATTCGGAGACCCAAGCATTTGTGAGTCTTGCCAGTCAAGTGGCAGGAAAGAATCGTCAGTCTTGTTCGGCAGCAGGGGCGTAGCCAGAAATTTTTTTCGGGGGGGGGGGGGGGGGTTCAACCATACTTTATGTATGTTCGTGCGTGCGTTTGTATGTGTGCGTGCCTATATACGCCAGCAAAACTGAAAAATTTCGGGGGGGGTTTGAACCCCCCCAACCCCCCCCTTGGCTACGCCCCTGTTCGGCAGCCCGGAACCAAGAAAGCGCACGCCGAACTGCGGCCGTTGCGGAAAGTTTTACAAGGTTGTGCCATTAGGAGACCCAAGCGTCTGTGGGTCTTGCCAGATCGGTGGCGTGAAACAAGAAACTCAGCAGAGTCCAGTTACAAGTACACCGAGGCGAAAGACCCCCAACTGTGGCCGGTGTGGCAAGTTCTACAAGGTAGTACCTGGAGGCAATCCTAGTTTCTGTGCGAAATGTCAATAAGTAGGACTTTGGGCAATGTTAAATAATCAAGCGAGGTTTAATACGCTTGTTATAACAAACTACGGAAACTCGAGTAAAAATGATCATGCCATTTTCGTACATGTGGCCACGAAGACGAAAACACATATCAAGGGCCGGTTATTAATTAGGGGAAGGTGCGGAGGAGCAGCCGCGATCCGTCGTAATCTGCGCGTATAGGATGTGTGCACTGTCTCCCACACGTCGTTATACGTATCGGCCTTTACAATGGACGCTGTGCTCCAGCTGAAAGAGGAGCGAAGGAAGGAAGGAACAGGAGAGAAAGGAAAGGCAGGGAAATTAACCAGAAATCAGAAAAACTGGTGTGCTACCCTACACTGGGGAAAGGGAAGAACGCAAACTATTCGCAGTGATGTAGAGACCTGTACATTTCATGACTGGTTGAGTATGAAATGAATCAGCCTAGAGCCAACATCTCAACGTGATATGCTGTCTAAGAGGTGCTCTTGTCAGAAGGTTGGCACGGGTTGATTCATTAGTTGGCACCTCGTTGGCGAGACTCTTCTAACCAACTACCTTGCTTTTAAATGCGAAGCATTTCTTAGCGAACTTCTGCGACTTTGAGCGTATCTATCTATCTATCTATCTATCTATCTATCTATCTATCTATCTATCTATCTATCTATCTATCTATCTATCTATCTATCTATCTATCTATCTATCATATCTATCTATCTAGTCTATCTATCTATCTATCTATCTTCTAGTCGATACCTATCTATCTATCTATCCTATCTATATATCTATCTATAGTCTAGCTATCTATATATCATCTATCTAGCCGCCTACGACTTTTGTGCTCTCCTGGTCGCTTGGTTAAGCGAATGTACACCAAAATTGATATGGCCAAACATCACTGTATGACGAACATAAGTGACAAGCCATAACATGAAAATCATGACACGCATGGCATGTACAACATGATTTACATGCCACGCTCATGGTGCGCTGGCGGCCGTTTCGCTAGCTTGATATACACCAAAACAGGTATCTTGCGACGTGACTGTGCGACGAACAAATGAAACGAGTTAACATAAAATCATGACACGCATGTTCATGTACAGCATGACTTACGTGCCACGCTCATGGTGCGCTGGCAGCCGTTTCGCTAGCTTGATCTACCCCGAAATTGGTATTGCGTGACGTGACTGTGTGACGAACATAAATAACACACGAGTTAACATGAAAATCATGACACGCATGTCATGTACAGCATGACTTACGTGCTACGCTCATGGGGCGCTGGCGGCCGTTTCGCTAGCTTGATCTACCCCTAAATTGGTATTGCGTGACGTGACCGTCTGACGAACATAAATAACACACGAGTTAACATGAAAATCATGACACGCATGTCATGTACAGCATGACTTACGTGTCACGCTCATGGGGCGCTGGCGGCCGTTTCGCTAGCTTGATCTATCCTGAAATTGGTATCTTGCGACGTGACTGTGTGACGAACATAAATGACACGAGTTAACTAAAAATCATGACACGCATGTCATGTACAGCATGACTTACGTGCCACGCTCATGGTGCGCTGGCGGCCGTTTCGCTAGCTTGATCTACCCCAAAATTGGTATTGCGCGACGTGACTGTGTGACGAACATAAAAACACGAGTTAACATAAAATTCATGACACGCATGTCATGTACAGCATGGCTTACGTGCCACGCTCATGGTGCACTGGCGGCCGTTTCGCTAGCTTGATATACACCGAAACTGGTATCTTGCGACGTGACTGTGTGACAAACGTAAATAACATGAGTTAACATGAAAGTCATGACACGCATGTCATGTACAGCATGACTTGCGTGCCACGCTCGTGGTGCGCTGGCGGCCGTTTCGCTAGCTTGATCTACCCCGAAGTTGGTACTGCGCGACGTTACTGTGTGACGAACATAAATAATAGGAGTTAACATGAAAACCATGACACCCATTTTCCTCAATGACATACAAGAGATTTATTCCGCTCTTAAAGATGCTGGCTGCTTCGCATTACATCGATTCCCACAATGCGTGGGATCTGCCGGTTTTTTATTTAACTAAAACTGCAGTTCAGCGCACTGGGGTGAGATGTCGATATGATCCGGGTGACAAAACTGCGTGACAAGAGGTATCTATATACATCTGCGGCAATTTCACAAACGGCGTTGCCATGAGAAGCTGTCGGAGCCGGCAACGGTTGTCGTGCGATGACGTCGGGCAGCTGTCCCCAGTCAGTGTCCCATAGCTCACTGACAACACCGCTCTGTCGGTGGAAATTCCATCGAACGTTGTGTGTCACGATGCAAGTTGAGTGAACTTGTAAAGTACGCCAGTCTCTCTCGTCGCGTCGACGGGGACGCGATGACCACCCTGGCTCTCGTGCAAGGGTTGGAGTTCGAAAGGGGACACTTTGAAGCAAGGGTCAACGACTGTGATTTGAGCAGCCTCCTGCAAAACAAAAGCAAGCAAAGCGTTAATGAAAACCAGCAGATAATGATGCCACGGAAGGTATAGGGAACGTTAATTGTACTGTTTTAAGCGTATTGTAATAATTATTATTACAATTCAAAAATTATTACAATAGACCTAAAAGAGTACAATTAAAGTTCCCTGTACCTTCCTTGGCATCATTATCAGCGGGTTTTCATTAAGGTTGTGTCAAACAAAGAAGCGAGCCCTCGAAAATTTATTTCATTCAAAAGTAGAAAGTGTAATAAACCGTCAAAACCTTATTGTGAGCGAGTTAGCCTTGTTAACACTACTCATGCAAGTCATTCTTGAAGGCACATATGCCGAACGGACGCTCATGACACAAGAGAGGTGTTGACGTACAGGCATTGCTTAAAGCCCACCCACCACAGTAATACAGATGCGTGTTGGGCTAGTTGGTGCGAATTCACTTCAGACAGTTATAAATAACGCAAAAAAAGGACAAAGGACAAGGTGAAGGCCGCGTCTTGTCTGTTTTCTTCACCTTGCGTTGTTCTTCCTTGCGTTTATTTATGTCTGACGTTCAATTCGCACCCACCACAACACTGTTCGATCACCCACCGAAGTGGACTGTGTGTGCGTGTGTGTGTGTTTTGTTTTTGTGATAGCATTTGCACATACTTGTGTATCTCACTGTATGCCTTGTATATGGAGGTTTGTGTTTTCCTCAAGCGAACTGTTTCGCTTTTCGCCAAAGCTTGGCCACATCTACAGGATGTAAATAACTAAACTCCGATTTCATTTGATCATCGGGCAAGACAATATAATGTTGGTGGAGGAGCCTGTTTCCCTGAGCACCCCTCCCCTCCCCCCCCCCTCTCCCCTCCTTCTGGCGTAATTCAATGTCGACGGAGAGGTGGCGTATGCCCTTTAAACTTTTCTGAAGCAAGCATGACGAAACAAAAAGTTTTTCGGTGTATATCATGCGATGCTCAGCGAAATCAACGCACCTCTGTGAACATTCCTCCGAATTTTAGCAGATTCGAGGTGAGAGCCAGTTGGTGATGGAGCATACTTGGTGAAAATTAAGCGCAATAGACGAGACAAAAGAAGGAGCACACAGGACGAAGCACTTCGTCCTGTGTGTTCCTTCTTTTCTCCTGTCCACTGCGCTTAATTTTCACCAAGTAGGCTCCTCCGAATTGGTAGCATAGTACCTGGCAGAAGAACTGCCACAAGGATATAAAGCTTCAGAAATGTCGAACGGGTATATCTTACAATAATAGCAAAAAAAAGTGAGTCCAGGCGAATGGTTAAGGCAACGGGCAGGTGTTTTGCTGAGCCAATGTTCCAGCATACAATGGAAAGACGAGTCTTTCTTGCTGTTCCTACAAAGGCACAAAACGGTGCGAGATCCGTTGCCCACAACGTCCGGCGTGGGCCAAAAAGAATACTGCGCATTGTCGCGGTAGTGTAACACGTCCCTCAAGAATCTTGGAACAAAATGCCGTGCTATGCCCACATCGGAATAGTGTGAACATTCAGTACCCCTGAGAACCTTTGTTGGTAGCATATGTACAAGAGGAAGCTCAAGCGCTGAACCACCTGGAAACGTTGTTGCATACCTTTTCCAAATGTTGAAGCAGGCCGATCCGCTGCCAGAACTTCAACGTTGCTGGTGTCGATAATCTTGCGGCATTTTTTAGGCTGTCATCTGGTCCAGCTGAACGAGGAAAAAAAAAAAAAACTGACTGAAGACGGTATGCGGCGGGTAAACCAGTGTGTAGTTGCAGTTCTTGCATAAATTGTAAGAACGCATAACATTTGATATACATTTGTCCTGATATTTGTTTGCACTCGCGCAGCACGGAATGCTGCATGTGGAATATTTATTTAATGACGAAGGCATGTTCTGTCTACTATCCTCATCATTTTAATCTGAGCGCTGAGTCGATTATATGCGGCCTCAAACGACGCAACAATTCAGATATTTTTTTTGCCTTCATGCGAAAGCTTTGCTGTGGTATACTCGGCTACTGCTCTGACGTCGCATTCGAGATCTAGGAGGAGCGTTGTATTGCGCGCTTACTTTTCAGTTGACATTCTTTAACCTTCGACGCGTGGTTTTTCACTCGATCTTGTGCATACGCAACAACGAAGAAAATTGAATGTTGCATTATTGTCTTTCTGAAAAATGTACGCTACATTAAGAAAGCTGGGCTAGTTGGCTTTGATGCATTTTCTGTGACGTATAATTAGTGCAGCGCGTGAAATTCCACCCCGTGAAGTTCCAAAGGCCTGTGAAATTCCACTATTCAGTTCGACTAAAACATGCGTGCACAAAAATCAGCTATAGTGAATGAGCCATGTGAAAATGAAGTTTCAAGTTACTTTTAACTTAACCTTGGCGGAAGGTCACACGCGCGGTATTGGAGTCTCAAAGATGGCGCCAAGCAGGGGTGCCCTCCCGCATATTGTCATATATTGTCGAATTTAGAAGTGGCGGCATTTTAAGCGCATCAGGGAGCCTGTAGTGACCCCGCGACCAATCGGAGCTGACAATATGGCCAAACAGACGTCATGGCTTAATTTGACAGCATCTAATACTTTGTTAACCCTCTCAGACGCTACGTATATAATTGTGTACACCACTTGTTTTCGCTGGTTGTATCGACTAGGGGCTACGAAAGGGCAGGATACATTGAGCTTTGGGTAAATTGAACCTTCTGCATAATAAATTTGTCTTCATTTAACTTCATTTTGCAGCGTACTGTTGCATATGAGCACTTTGTTTAAGGCACTACCATGTTCGACGAGTCTTTTGACGTACCGCTTTCCGCGAGCCACGTCAAAAGTATAATTTTTCTTTGCTCGAAATGTATATAACTGAAAACGGCTTTGCACTCTATTTCTAGCCTTAGATTTTATTCTATTAATGCAAGTACAGAGCCTGAATGACTTAAGAGTAAATGGATATTTAATTACAATTTAATAAGAAGTAATTACTATAACATGCATAAGTTAACGTATTATGACATTATCTTTGTTGCAATAGAATATCGATTGCCTTGAAATAATGTTATATCGACTTGACGCATTCATAGACAGTTCTTCATAGGTCGCGTCTGAAAGGGTTACGGATGGTGCGCCTTCAGCACAAGCGCTAAGTCTTGAGCCACTTCCGACCTGTCTCCGAGAAAATTTGCTACATTATAAATGCCAGTACAATGCTTTGGCATTGGTCAGTAATAATCAGTGTCACGTTATCCAGTTCCACATGGATGAGTGTTTAACGTGTTATGGTTGAATATATCGCGTTGCAGTAGGTCTCGACGTATCCGCTCTGCAGCTGGTGCCACTCGCGCTCTCTCTTAATCGTTCAAACGCCTGCGTTTGTATACGTAAGCCTCCCCGATCGCAAATATATATGTAATGTTTCCTCAACTGCATGTGCATTTTCTACTCGTAGCTTTATTGATGTCACAGCGTGCTTTTATCAGACATGAACATAGGTGCGTTGACAGACCGAAGTTATTCTGCGCACGAAGATAGAGAAGAGAGAGAGGCGCCCGATTGGTAGCGTATTGTTTTTATCTTGAAGGCGAAGACCCGGACATTGGTACGAATGCGAGTCGCAAGGAGCAACTCTTTATCGAGCGGCCCTGCGGCGCAGACGACCACGAAACACTCAAGTGTAGCGGCAGCAGCGTGCCAGTCGTAGGTGATTGAATTCTTATCTACGGGTCAAACACGTCAGCTATTTATACTACGTGACCGCTTGCGCTACATTCCAGCATAGTCGCTAATACTCGCTTAGAACGTTTCGGTGTGTAGACAGGGGGGTGAAACTTCGCGGTTTTTCTGTCCCGTGAACGCAGCGATCCTAATGTTTGGGGGCTGTACTACCCACGAGCATAAATGAACGTTGTTGTTTCATTTTATATTTATTACCAGGTTACTTATTAACTCCCGAGTTTTTAATACTCAAGTGAACCTAAAAGTTGCAGTTCGAGGTTGCGAAAATACGAGCGCCACCCGGAGTGGAAAACGGGAACTGCGCCGTCCTATCTCTCACGGCGAAAAAGGGGCGTTTCTTGTCGCGCGCCTATGTATGCTATGGCCTGCGGTGTCCCAAAGGCCGCTTTTACCACCGTAAAGCTTGTTTAAGCGAAACTGGCGAAACCTTTGCAAGGTTCAGCGAAACAGACGCATCAATGGATTCGCGCCGTTATCACAAATCGTGCTGTGCTGAGTGGTGTCGAAATTGTTCAGGCCACACCGGCATAAATTCTTCGGATCCCGGCGGACGAAAGGTACGACCTGCATGATGCTCGTTTTGTTTTTCTACGCTTGCACGGCATATCAGGATGCGGTTGCAGCAGTAGCTGTGTAATTTAATTGAGCATACACGTGCATGATTTATTTATTACATTCTGATTGTCTGCTCTGCGGCTTGAATTATACTGTATGCTTGAATTTACTGTATGAATGGTACGTTTAGGCAATAAAAGATTCCAACGAACTCTCCTCTTTATTCTTGTCTAATTTATGTGTACACGTAAACAAAAACAAAGTCTTACTTAGAATAAGTGGTGCAAAAACAGGTGGATGGGCAAACCTTCATCAATCAGAGCGCAATGATTGCCGTTTTATCATGTGGCGGGTTGCGCAACAGGAAGAAGGTCGTGCGCTCGCCATCTGAATACCTTCCACTCGCTCAATTTCGCTTGCTGGTGCATCCCAATTGAACTTGGCGCTAAATCGCCCCCCCCCCCCCCGCCACTCGGATCCTCAGTCCTCATCAAGATGGCGTCCCCCAGTGCGGGTCTGCAATGCGCCGCCATGTTTTAGTACCGCCCCCAAACACCAGGCGTTAGTCCGGCGCTGCGAGCGAATATCGCGTTCCATGGATGGTATAGGAAGTTTCACTCCCCTGGTGTAGACGCCACTACAGTACTCGCATCTCTTACGCAATCTGGTAAGATAAGTACCCTTTCGCAACAGAATATTAGCGACATAATTAAGAGGAAGTTCCGGTACGGGAAGGTGCGTAATGCGCGGATCAATAACGTTAATAATACTAATTGCTGGGCCCTTACGTCCCAAAACCACGGTATGATTATGAGAGACGCCATAGTAGAGGGCTCTGGAAAATTCGACCGCCTGGGGTTCCTTAACGTGCACCTAAGTCTAAGCACACGGGCCTCTAGCATTTCGTCTAAATCGAAATGCAGCCGCCGCGGCCGGGACTCGATCCCGCGACCTGCGGGACAGCAGACACGCACTATAACCACTAGACCACCGCGGCGGGTCGGAGCGATAACTTTGTACCAGCGTTAGGCAGTGAGAATGTGTTGGCTTCGGTATAGTTAAAAGGTTGAAAGCTGGAGTACCGATCAACAGACTGAACACCAGTCCGAGCAGCACGGTCGCACAGGCTGACAGCAGGCAGCACCAGTACGGTGAAAGGCGGTACAGAAGGAACACCTGCGATCTGTGTACATGGTAATGTCATATGTAAACTTCGTACACGTGAGCTTGCTTGAAGATAACAAAAACCAGCGCAGAAAACATTAAAAAAAAAGAAGTGTTTTTTTTTTTTTTGCCAAGCACGGTTTGGTTCGCTAGCGAGTGAGCAGTTACTGAAATTTGTAAAATATAAAAAAAAACAATGCGGGAAGCTTCAACTAAGTCGCGCAAAGCTTAGCACAGCGAAGCACGGGTCTGTCCCTGCTCGCAGGGCAACCTATTTCTCTCTGTTTTTTCTGTCTTTTTTTACCCGTTTATTTCTATTTCTTCAATTTCTTTCTCTCTCTCTCTCTGTTTATCCCTATAATTATTTCTCTTTCTCTTTCTTTCCTATTTTTGGCTCACTCTCTCTTTCTCTCTATTTATCGCTTGCTTCCTCTTTCTTTCTATCTTTTTTTCCTCTCTATACTACTTTCTTTCTCTTTATTTGATTCTCTCTCTCTTTCATTCTCTTTCTGCATTTCTTTCTCTCTATTTCTCTCTTTCTCATACTTTGTATGCTATGCTTTACTCTCTCCCCTCCTCATTTCCCTCCTCCTCACCATCACTTTCCTCTTCTACCCCCTTGCTATACGATACTATACAAGGCTATGCTATACTCTGTCAGCGTGCCCGGATAGCCGAGTGGTCAGGACGCTCGCCTTCGGATCGTGGGTACGACGGTTCGAATCCCAGGAATATTTTTCTTTCTTCGCCCTCCTCCTCATTCTCACATCTCTCCTTAGCTTTGTGCTTTCCCCTCGCTATACGCCGGAGACAAATGTTCTGGGATGTGTTCTGGGAGCAAAGCAGAAGAAGAGGACGAAGAGATCGCGTGCCGGTACATGACGATGATAATTTTAGGTCACGACACAACGTTACGCCGATCTAGAACAGCCTCGCTGCTAAAAAAAAACCTCGTAGCAACTCTTGTCATCAAAAGGCGCGTACAACCTTTCGCGAAACGGATTTCAGCGCTTTTCAATCACTCTAGGAGGGCATAATCAAAGATAAGCACGTTGAATGCGATGTGCTATTTATATATGACGTTTCACATACAACAAACGACACATACATACGTGCCGAACGTACACGGTATTGTCCTCAACCTGCCTACAAAACACCATACTGCAACCGTAAAGGTGTCCTCGAGTTGAACCGTTGTATAAAACAGTACTTGCATAAAAAAAAAACGACTTTGAAAATAGCAAGAGAACATAGACTCGCATGAATCAGACGTCTTGTATAACATCGGGCACGCTTTGGAATTTATTTATTTATTTATTTATTTATTAAAGATACTTTCAAGGCCCGAAGGCACTACAGAAAGGAGTGGGGAAAACATTTACAAGTGCAGTTAACAAAAAAAAAGAAAAAAAAGAAAAAGAAAGAAGTTACAGGGCATCTTGTACGGCGAGCTTGAAATCTTTTTCGTCCGTTATGCAGGCGATGGAGGCGGGAAGGCGGTTCCAGGCGGCGCTTGTCCTAGGAACAAACGAGTCATTGCACAGTCTGGTGCGACAGGATGGTAGGCCCACCTTATAGCGATGATCAGTCCTCGGTGATATGAAACGAGGTGGATGAAATAGGGTAATAATAATATGATAATATGATAATATATATGATAATAATAATAATAAATATGATAATAATAATAGTAATAATATTAATAATAATATCTGGAGTTTAACGTCCCCAAACTACTATATGATTATGAGAGACGCCGTAGTGGAGGGCTCCGAAAATTTCGACCACCTGGGGTTCTTTAACGTGCACCTAAATGTAACTACACGGGCCGCAAACATTTCCGCCTACATTGAAAATGCAGCCGCCGCGGCCGGGATTCGACCCCGCGACCTTCGGGTCAGCAGCCGAACGCCATAACCACTAGACCACCGTGGCGGGGGTAGTAGTAGTAGTAATAAGATTAATAATAATAATAATAATAATAATAATAATAATAATAATAATAATAATAATAATAATAATAATAATAATAATAATAATAATAGCAATAACAATAAACACGGAAGCCAGAGATGCTCATTCTAGTATTGGAAGTTATTTCCAACGAATAGTCAAGACGTCTCACGCTTCGAAGTTTCTGCTTGACGAATCTGTCTCATGGACAGTAGAGTTCAACGGGCACTGTTCCACGCTGTATGACATCCTACGCGGTTCTATCCTAGATAAGAACCTGCCAGTGGTCTGCCATGTCTGAATGAGGAAGACAGCGAGGGCTGCCGTAGCCGTGCCCTGAAAGATAAGCGACAATCAAACATCAGGGCCTGTGCTAGCGTGTTAACGTCAGTGCGACAACTAGTGCATCGTATTCGCTCGTGTCTCAATAGAGTGGTTTAGCAGTGCCGGTTTACCGTATGGCAAGAACGGTAATGCCGCGCCGTACTTTTTTTTTAAACGTTTTACACCGGTGTCAAACGGTCACTTTTGATCGCGATCGGGCCTGATCCGGATCGAATTTCTTGATCATGATTGGCTTCTTTACGCAAGCTGCAAATGGGAGTCAATCATTGTTGAGGCTTATGATCAGGATCGGGCTTAACCGCGATCAGCAGTGCACCGTGTCACACCGGTATTAGCCGCACGACTTGCTCATAACCTACGGTCGCATAACGAGATGATCGAAGCGGCTAATAGGGGTCTTGCGCAATTAGAAAGCTACGTGCAGACTACGCTGGTGCGGTATTACCATACTCAAAGCTCGTTCATGCCTGCGACTAGCACCAGTTGAGCAGCCAAGTTAGTTGCAAATACTCGCAAATGACCGCTTTGGTTGCAAAGGGAATCAGTGTCTCACTGCTCGATTTTAGATGCGGAGCAGCTTTTGCGCTGGGCTGTGCCGCTGTGCCCACCTAGCATAGCCATCTGAGCGCGCGCTCGCGCCAAGGAGGTCTTCTTCCTCTTGTTCTTCGAGCGCCTTGATAATGATACGTGCAGAACACTTTAGGGGCCCGGGCTGCCGTATGCTGTCCTAGCTTGGCGTAACGCAGACAAAACCATGTGTGCTGGCACGCGCTAGCGCGTTTGGGCCTATGTAAGGGGCCGGGTAAGACGCTGTGGCCTCTCCCCGTTACACTCTCTCAGCAATCATGTGATGGCGTCGGCGAACGAGATTCTGCAGACGCGCGATGAACCTTATCCTAGTCAGAACGAGCTGGCACGTGCTAGCGCGTTCGGGCCTATGTAAGGGGCTGGGTAAGACGCTGTGGCCTCTCCCCCTTACACTCTCTGCAATCACGTGATGGCGTCGGGGAACGAGATTCTGCAGACGCGCGATGAATCCGCGTGGCGTGCTCCAACAAGAGTTCGGGACGAGTAAGAGCAATAGCAACTACAGTGAATTCACGGTGTGCTCCACTTGCAAGCACGCGTTAACATCGGGCAAGGTGCCCGTGATGAACGGAACTTTAAGTCGACCCATGTGCTGCTTCGCATCCGCACATGGTTCCCTTTAGTGGGAGATGGTGTAAGTTTTTTTTCAGTTGCGCAACTGTAGTCACAAACCTCTGAACCAGTCAGATGCGCAGCAACAGGACGTCAGCTTGCTTTGTGGGTCAATAGCAATGCAAGCAGACGTGAATTCTGTGTGGCGACGGATATAAGTCGTACGCAGGTGTGAACATCGGTCGTCTTTAGTCGCTTTTTGGTCGCTCGACCGGCGCTAGTCGCAGGTGTGAACGAGCCTTTAGCGAACGGTGAACCGGCGCTGCTAGAACACCCTAACCTGACGTGCGGCTCTCAGTAGCTCAGATGCTGCGCGTCACTGTGGGAGCGATTATGGCGGCGCCTCGCGGTGCATGTGTGAACTACTCGCTGTGCCACCTAAATAGTGCCTGTTTTCAGTAAGTATGCAGAGATACTCTTCAGATGTGCTCCTTGGAACACAAGTCATTATGGTTGCGTTATTAGCGAGCGACACATCATAACGGATGACTGTCATTATAGCTCGTTTGCACCTGACAAGAGTTCAAGCCTTAATTCTTAAGTCATGAAAGCCTTGACTGCCAGCGGCCCGACGATGTGAGTGCCTCCGTGCGGCATACTTGCCCTTTTTGCGTAGAATTGTGCGTCATTTCATGTTTCTATAGCGCGTTCCTTAGTATGTTTCCCCTGTGCGCTTGCGCCACTTGGACTCTATTATTCGTGGTACGTGAACCGTTTCTTGACATTTTCTGAACGCTTTTTTTCTTGTTGTTTCATTCGCAGTATCACATTCCCTTTAAAATTACCTTACATTGTTTGTGTAGTGCACATGTGTACACGCTCGTGTGCAATATACATTATATTGTGTAATCCATCCATCCAATCTATCTAATCTGCGCTTGTAGCGTGACACTACGCGAAAAAGTGCGGCCGACACCATATATGGGAGGTCTTGGAGGCGTCGACCTCCGGTCACACTCTAATCGCGCCACAACCATAAGGTGTTAAGGAAAGAAAAAAGCTGGTGACGGTATAAGGTGCAAGGCTTACCCTTGCGTTTGCCCATGGGAACATGAAGGCGAGTATCATGATTCCGGCGAAGGGGCCCGACGCCGATGAGTAGAGTGATATGCAGAACTGCACGCAGGGCGGGCACGATTAACAATGGCGAAGTTCAGATTACACGTTCACTCGACTTTCAAGTGAAGCACTTCACGGACGCCCCAAAATAAGCGCAAAGAATTCTTCCTTTATCGCTGCAGAAAGCAGCTTGCCTTTCTGGAAGCTTATGGTTTTTCGATTGCACTGAATATCATCGTGAACGGTATATGCTTTATTCACTTGTTTTCCGTTCCATCGTGTAATATCTTAATTTAAAGTAGGTGTCAGAATTTTCGTGTTCGGCATGTGGGGAACGACTGAATGTGTTGGAGACCGTGAGTGCGACATCCTTTGTGTCTGCACCCGGCGCTTCAAGCGCTTCATGTGAGATGTGGGCTTCACAGCGTTGGTATCGTCATTACGTCTCCACCTCGCGTGTTGCTATTGGGAAAAAACCTACGCGCAGGTGTGTGCTTTGCGCTACGGAACGTGTTACTGGTGCACTTTGTTGCATATGGCGTGCACAGCAAGAGACTGGAACGCACTACCCACAGATGCTATGCTCAAATCCAACCCGCAAGCCTTCAAGTTGTTCATCGAATCATTGTCACTACATAACAGCCCATCCCTCATGTAAAACCCCAAGCTGGGGTATTTGAGATATAAATAAATAAATAAATAAATAAATAAATAAATAAATAAATAAATAAATAAATAAAATAAATAAATATTGATACTCACCCTAGCAGCAGATCCGGCGTAAGGAACCGCGAGTCCAAAAAGGGTCATCACCGTGCCGCTGGTCACAGCTGTAAGTGCACATTTCGTACGTGAAATCGTACAAGTATGGCTCGCATTCTCCGCGATACACTGGCACACGCGTGAGTACACCCTAATTTTTAAGCGAAGCTTGTCATAACTCACAGATTTCGGTGGCGGCGTCGTACGCAAAAAAAAAGAAATGACGGTGCCAGCGAGCGTACAGAATTGCGGCCCTCGAAGATGTGCCGGTCACAGGTGTATTCGTATGCGCAGTTTTCCAATAGTTCAATGCTCTCTTGGTCGTGGGCTAGCCGGCGATCAACTATTTCTGATATGGTATAGTCCGATCTTTTATCGAAGTTACTTGTCATCTCACGTTGCCACATTTCATTGTTGCCTGGATACGAACGCATGGCCGTCGTTGTTGCCTGTAGCAACTTAAGTGTTGCGCCGGTAAGCACGTGGGTGAAGGTCCAATTTCTGGCATGGAGGAAGGAAACAGTTAGGAGGGAGTATAGCGCAGTGCGATAGAAAGAAAGAAAGAAAGAAAGAAAGAAAGAAAGAAAGAAAGAAAGAAAGAAAGAAAGAAAGAAAGAAAGAAAGAAAGAAAGAAAGAAAGAAAGAAAGAAGGTAGTACGTCAGGCACACACACGCCAATCTTCGCTTGCCCCCATTTTTCCGTTAGGGCAAGGGCTCCTGCATTTTTTTTTCCTTAATAATTTAAGAGGCTTCGATGTTTACCGTGAGGTAAATCAGACGTGAACTTACCGAGGCCAGCTACAACGAATGGAGTCGTTTTTTCAGAGACGCGTACTTTCGGTGACACAATGTCTACGTACAGCACGGCTGCCTGGGAGTTGACAATGGACGACATCGTGCTGAAAAGCGCAGAGAACGATCGCTATATAGTCAACGTGAATTGTAATTGAAAAAAAAAAAAAGAGTTGCTGTCTTCTACGGGACGAAGATCGTGATAAATTTTCGGCACGTCACGTTGAAAACTGCACTTTCTGTACCTGTCGAGCTTCGCATAATAGAGCATGCGTAGCGTTCTTTTCGAACACCCTACATTGGAACATCCAACGTTGCGTACACAGCGCAAGCTGCTTACATACATACATACATACATACATACATACATACATACATACATACATACATACATACATACATACATACATACATACATACATACATACATACATACATACATACATACATACATACATACATACATACATAGCCTATCTTGACTCCACCGATGGAGACACAGAAATATCGTTCTCATTTGATAATGCTAGAATAAAACAGTGATTTGGGCCACTTCGTTTATCGCTGAAAACATTTGACGAGTATCGCAAAGAACGAGGACAGTGAAGGCACAAGGACCGTATCGTGTTCGCCCGTCCTGTCTTCTGGCAGGATACGGCGCGCACGCAAACACAGACACAGAGCCTGTGTTGTTTGTGTGCGCACCAGATCCCGTCAAAATGAACAAGTACCAACTATAGCCCAATTAGTCGGGCTACTGTCTTCTGGCTTCAATGTCTTCATTACTTGCGCTACTCGTCAATGCTTTGCTAATGCCCTCTTCGCTTCCTGTTCATAATTGAAGTGACAGGAACGCTGAGTTAAGCTGAAAGCACTGGTGTCACTAACGTCATATCAGGTGGGGAGTAATCGAGTTGTTTCATCACACGGATAGGTAAACGAAAGTAAAAACAGGAAAGCGTCTGCGCGGTGGCGTTTTCTGCTGAATAAAAAAAAACAACAACAGATAAAAACGTTGCAGAGGATGCGCTAAGCATGTTCTTTTGAGATAACAACACGAAAGTGTTTCTTTTAGATAGGTTGTTGTTACGGAGCGATGCTGGAAAGTGGCGTTGCCGCGTTATGAAGGAATGGAGGTGACTCTCAAGGGCTCGTTTTTCTTTGTTAGACACAATATTAATAAGAAGTAACTACGTGACGCCAACAGGCAGGAAAAAGTGTTCCACACTCGCTGCCATGGCTGCGATTGGCGCTGACTAACACTCCTAGGTTTAAATGCACACATATATATATACCCCATAAAGTGGACGGGAGGATGACTGCCGCCGTAGCTCAGTGGTAGAGCATCGGACGCGTTATTCGAAGGTTGCGGGTTAGGTCCATGCCAGCGGCATGTCATCTTTTCGTCCACTTTACTTTCTTCACATTTATATTCTAAATACTACAGATAACACCCCCTATACTTTCCTTGGCGTTATTGTCTGTTAGTTCTTATTAATGTTGCCGACTTAGGTTATCAAGAATTTGGTACATCACTTCATTTTGTTTCCTTAAAAACCCCACAATGGGATGTTACGTAAGGTGTGGGTCAACAGCATTGTCGAGGCTGTATGCATCGCTAATCTCGCGAATAGCGACGTGGTACGGCCGCCTGAGTGTTTCGCCACAGCCAGTATGCATGCTGCTGCGGCACTGCCTTCGCAGAAGTTGAAGGCCAACTGATACGACGGACGATAAGGGCGCGCTCTCTTCCAGTCGGGACTTCCCCCTTTTTCGGCGGGGATTCCCCTCTACTACAAGTGTAGGTGTGTGCGAATAGCGAAATTTAGAACCGAATCAAATACGAATCGAATAGGGGTCATACCGAATCAAATGCGAATACCAATCGAATACTATTCGAATAGTAAAGCAACCATTTTCAAGACAGGCCAAAAATTCTACAAATTTCTGTTTCAAACAAATCATCATCATCAGCCTGTCTACGCCCACTGCAGGGCAAAGGCCTCTCCCATGTTCCGCCAATCAACTCGGTCCTGTGCTTTCTGCTGCCACGTTATACCTGCAAACAAATATTCAAAAACTAAAAAAGTAGCATTATTGTTACATTTAACCGACAAAAGATGACACAATTATGCAAACTGAGGTAAGCTCGTATACACTAGCGACGAGAGCCTTCGAGGTGTTTTTTAACTGTAGGATGAATATAGCAGTTACTTCAGTATTCTAGGCGGCACTTTCACCAGCTTTTAACACCAAGACCTAAAAGCCAAATGATATTTTATGAATGAACATTATGAATCTCATGATTATGACAGTGGATTGAGGACTGCATTCTTTAAAGGAACTCTTTTTTGTGCGCAAAACGTTTGAGGAAAAAACTGGAGATAGGACAGAGCGCACTGTGCGCTCTGTCCTATCTCCAGTTTTTTCCTCAAACGTTTTGCGCACAGAAAAGGGTTCCTTTAAAGAATGCAGTACCAACCAGCCCAAGCAGCTACCCGGATTGAGGACACATTCGCTTCTGCATAACTAGAGTTTAAAGCAAGAAGTCCTTCACCCCGTGATGAGTAAAGCTTCGATAGTCCCGCAAAAGCTTGAACTGTATGCATCTTGGTAGTTCACTAATTAAAGCAAGAAAAATGATCCTTCGCTCTTCAAACGGGTCGTTCCTTTGGGTTTTTCTCGTCGGTGCTAATTATTCGAAAAGTATTCGAAAAATATTCTGTAGTTCGAATATGCGCTATTCAATTCGAGTACCGAATCGATTAGAACGCTATTCGATTCGTTATTCGAAATGTTCGAATATAAACGCGATAGCATTAAAGAGCTCGTTTCGCAGAAAATCCGGTGTCAGTGTCGGTGTCGTTGGTTGCGAGCGAAAAATCGTCTTGTCCGTGATCGAAAAATCAAGAAGATGCAAATAAAATAAATAATAAAGAACTTTGGTTCGAGTGAGAATCGAACCCAGACCGTGTGCGTGGCGAGCAGGTGTTCTACCACAGAGCCACGCTATTGCGTTTCTTGTTTCTTTTATTACATGGCATTTATTAGAAATGCTCTTAATGCATATACATAACGTATAAAATATTCAAAGCCACCTCTGTAAGCGCGCAATAAGCGTTACACAGAAATTTCTTCTCATTTATATCACAATTGTTACAATTAACATGCCCTATACTTTCCTTGGTTTGTTTGTCTGTCAGTTCTCATTAATGTTCTGTCTAGCGAAGAAAAAGAAGCCCGTAAAATTCCCCTTATTTCGTAAGTTCACAGTAGCGACACTATACAGAGCGGAAAGAAAACAGCGCAAAAGACGGAGCACGAGAGAAAAGCAACCACAAACAGCAGCGCTGTTTTCTTTCCACTATGTCGTACCAACACGTCTAAGCATCCACTTTAGCTATATAGAGCGCTCAGGAATCGCATTGGGAGAGAGCGATCGCTTTTCATGACGCGCGTGACGTAGCTTCTCTCCCCCTTGCGTAGCTTCCAGCGCGCTCGTCGGGACGAAATAAGAGAGAAAGCGCTTGAAGGGTGCGACAGACACCCGTAACTCCGCTCACTCTTGGCGGATTGGAGAAATTCTTGCGCCAATCAACTCTTGAAGCAATAAACTATGATAGTGAGGTCATTCGATGATTACTTGATAAACTGGTTCAGGACCCCTTTAACGCGCGTGTTTGTTTCAACCCTGAGAGGTGTTAAGCGCGTTACGTGTGACTCGTTCAACTACCTTATCGACGCGCTCACCACTCCAGCCAGGAACAAGCCTCGCACACCGGCGACCGCACTTGCGCTTTTGTTGATGTAGTAGGGCACGATCTGGAATGAAGGAGTGAAGCACGGTTAGTGTATTACGATCAATACGGGGGTGTCATTACTTCTTGGTGTTCAGAGAGGTCACGAAAAGGTCACAAACGCATTGGGGTCCGCGACGCCCACGACCCGGACCATTGCAAACTGTGGCTATATAGCCACTGGCTGTAAAATGAGTTGGGCAAGATTGATGATAATGGTGATACTACTACTACTGCTACTACTACTACTACTACTACTGCTACTACTACTGCTACTACTACTACTACTAATAATAATAGGGCATAGTATCCTGTCTATAAATAAAGCCGTACGAATAAAAGGTTGCGAATGAAACAGTTCGCTATGATTACATCCGCACACGGGAACAGACCAGCGCTCGTGATACGTTTATAAAACTATGACAGCATTGGTGCGCGGAAAGAGTGAAAAAGAATCCTACGAAATAATGTCGCATGGGCGTTTAGCTCAAGGCATCCTGGAGTAAGGGCGCCTCTCCTTAGCCGACTTGTAAATAAATATGTTCATTCCCTCTCAGAACGCAAGCACGAAGATGAGGCAAGTGCACACATTTTACATCTCATTCCTGCGACACAGTGAAGCCACCGTATACCGTAAGGTAATTTTTTGTAGGAAACTGTAATTGCATAAGTTGAAAGCACTCCATAAATTTTTTTCTATTCATTATTGAGCTTTCATATGTAGATTCGCTACTCGGAGCTGGCCGCTTACAACCTAGGTTAGATTCCGGAAATTAACGAAGCAGTCGCGGCAACGCATTATCTGGCGTTTGCATACGTTTCGGTGGAGCTTTTGAGTCACTTTATTCTTTGGAAATATTGGGTGCGTTCCATTACGAGCCGTAAGTAGTAAATTAGACAGCTTCGCAAAGATAGCATCGGAAACGAATACGATGCAGGCTACCTTGCTATGATGGGTATCGTTGCGCATGCAGTCGGAAGAACACAGGAAAAAAAAATTATGTGGTCGAAAATAGCGCTAAGCATCAAGAGGCTTTATTCATTTGGTCGCTGCATATGTACGCATTGTTCAAACGTGATAAAATAATGGAAAGAAGGGGGTTCGGAAGCAGGAGCCACATTGTCCAAACAAGGTGGCGACTCAGTGGAATGCTTGGCTTTCACTGTTATGTGGTCGTCTGCCCGGAACTTTCAGGTTTTCTTATGCTTAATGTAAGGTTATAACGTAAGGTTAAGATTTTCATAGACTCGAAAACGAAAGAAGGTAAAGAGACGTGTCATCCAGACGCGTTGTATTACCAGGACGACTCGGACTCGATGCTGCTTTTTTAAGGGAGTGTCTATTTGAACGTCGAGAGCTAGGCGTCACGTGACCTGCGCAGCAATGTCACGTATAATGTCATAACCCCGCCCCACGATTTGAATGAAAGGCAAGGGTCCGTTTGTAGTTGTATAAGTATCGCTATATTGTCAGTGTCAATGGTTTGCTTGTGTCACTGAGGTTCCTGTAACACACGCCGCGCCACTCCGCGGTTCCCTCTATCTTTCCAGCTTCAACACTGTCAGAGCAAGGGTCGACAGTGACGTGCCGCTCTGCTAATGACGTCATAAGTGATGTTTATGCTAAGTTCACGTGACTTCCAGCTGTTAAGGTGCAAATGGGCTGTCCTGTCTATTAAGCTGTCAACGTAGACTGTTCTACGACACTGACAAGCATTGGAACACACCCGCTGCCAACCTGACATCAACAGGGTGTACCTGATCGTATCGAGATATGGATCCGGAAAGATACGGGTCACAGCCCCGGAACCAAAAGACGATTGCTAGGGCTGTGAAGCCACCGAGAGCGTAGAAGAGGGCGAGTAGGCCAGCACCGATGAACGTTACCCTGTAAGAGAGAGATAACAATGTTTTAACAGAGAAATATATCGTTATAAAAATCAACAAGGATATCGGAGAGAAAAAATAAATGCACAGCGTTGTATATTCGATATTTTATACATTTTGAGCAACGGCCGAAGTATAAGGGTTCCCTGGAGTCTCTTTGGCAAAAGTGAAGAGAAGGTACAGGTTTGTCTACAATTCATGAGGCAAAAGTAAGCAAGTCAGACCTACACTTATGGTCACCTGAAGAAGTTGTGTATGAGGAATCGTTGAAAGAGAACTTGAAAATTTGTCGCCGGTTTTGGTTTTGTTCGGTTACTGCATATTTCTCGTCTCGTTCTCTCTCTCTTTATATAACAGATTGTTATAGTAACAGAGGTTCTTTATAGTAACAGATGTGTCTATAGCAACAGAGGTGCCTGTAGCAACAAAGGTGTCTGTATTAATAGAGATTGTCCTGAATGTAAAAGTTTGGATACGCGGCCAGGCCTTCTTATTGAATGACTGGAAATTGAGCTGCTGGTAACTATTACGTGTGCTCGCACAGCAGCTAACCATATTTCTCTCTCGTTGATACTTCTCGCGCGTAGACTTCGAGAAACTGCTTCACCTTCCCGAATACATTATTCTGAGTGGGAGAGGAAATCCCACTCGATTCATACTTGATTTTTTTAAGATGCGAAGCATCTCTTGCTCGGGGGTATGCCCCGCGGCGTGCTAGTCCGCATTCACACTACGCATGCGCAACTCTCCTCCTTCCTTCTCTCCAACAGCTGCGCGTTACTCTCTTCACTTCGCTCCCAGAAGCTGCTTGCGCTTCTCCTGCGTTCTCGCTTCTGCTCTCGCGGCGCATGCGCTACTCTCCTCCTCTAGTCTCCTCTCCTTCAAGCCGGTAGAGCGCTGCGCGCGTTGTCCAGCGCTTGCTTCGGTTGACTCCTCTGAAATGCGGGCTCGACATGCCGAAATTCTCTCCTGCGCAGCGCCGCGATGAGCGCCAGCGCATACGCGTCCCCTCCCCCTCTCTCTCCTCTCCTACGCTGCCTCCCTCTCGCGCGCCGGTGGACCGCGTTCCCTGCTTGCCCTGTGAGAATTACCGGCCAAGCTAGAGGGAAGGGAAGACACGACGCGCGTAGTGTTCCTCTTCGCATTCCACGACGCGAGGTCGGTAGCATGCCCAACGAACGCCAACGGAACGCGATCGTGCAGGTGCTCCGGCTTCGCATCGCCTCATGGTCCCCTTTAGCCAGAGATGGTGTAATTTTTTCCTGTCAACTACACGCTGAATATATCGATTTTAAATACGCTCATTTTTTCATAAGCAAACAATGAGCGCAGTCTTACACTCTCGCCTCGCGAAGAGTCCTCGCCGCCAAGAAGCGTTGCGTGATCATTTGATCGAGGCCCAGTCGCAGGAGCTGGTACGGAAACGCTGCGACCGAGGCGGCCCACACTGTTTCGTCGGTGGTCAGGTCGAGGTCGGTCCTGCGCAGGAAGTAGCAGATCGACGCTCAAATCACCATGATGAAACTTTAGCACACTGAAAAGATACAGGGAAGAACACAAGACAGGACGATCCATAATGAGACAAGACAGTGTGTCTTGTCTCATTATGGATCAGTACCAACACGCCCAATTGCATACCCTAACAAGTTCAAAACTTGTATGTTCATGAGATACAAAGGCATGACTGGGCTAAGGCATTTTTGCCGTGAGGCACCCTGTGTGGTCATCATGCGTTTACACATAACCGTAAAACAATACTCTATATTTGAGAATCGGCATCCAGATTTTAGACATTTTGTAGACCGGTATTGATATGTGGTGAGAATAATGGCGCCAAATCCCCTTTAGTAATGACTCATATATGAAATATAGGAAAAGTCTTCTTTCAAATGGCAATGTTAGCTGACACTTTGCGCAACCTACTCGACTTGCCCCCCCCCCCCCCCCCCCCCCTGCTCCTAATTTCATCATTATCCTGGCCCTTGCGGGAGTAAATTTTCGTGACTGCGGCCCGTTATCTGAGGTGAGATTGAGACTCCTGCTATATAGGGTGTTTCAGCTACCTTGCGCCAAGTACATTTTAACGCGATAGCGTTAAAGAGCTCGTTTCGCACGTTGCTGAACAAACGTTACAACTTTTCTACTTAATATTTTTCGTCGGAGCTACTATTTTAGACGTTAGTTAAGCAATATTTGTTAATTACCCAGCTGATCGGATTGACAGTTACCTTAGCAAGAATGAAATAATTCGACGTTTCAGAACAAGTGCCACAACTTTTGTACTGAAGATATTTCGCTAGAATTACTAATTAAGCAGGTAATTAAGCATTTTTGTTAATTATACTGCTCGGCGGATTGAAAGAATACTCTGACCGGCTGCGTGGGGCTAAGAAGGATACCGGGCCAAGTCGATACGTTTGTTTGAACGGCGAAGCTGTTTTATCAGTTCATCATAAACGGGTATGTGCCACAGAACTTAGGTAAGTCCCTCCACTCACCACTGGTCCACACAAAATGAAGAAGGCAACAGTTAGCCAAACAAATGGCTGCGAAGCGACGGCGGCCCCGAAGTGATGGAAGGCCTACGCCAACGACGACGTGCCCGTAGATCTATATGAGAGGTGCGAATGCCTGGTTTCAGCGCGAGGTCCTGTCTCTGCAGCTTGGACATCCGTGTCCTGTATGTAACTGCATTTGGTTTAACTCTAACATCTCAGCGCTGAGAATCAACGTAGAAAAAACCTAGCATCACCTAGCTAAAGCCCAGCAACAACACAGAAGCAACCTAGAAACAACCTGAATCACCTAGCTAAGGCCTAGAAACAACCTAGAAGCAACCAGATTAGACTTCATAATCGTCCAGTTTCGGTGTTTCAAGCCTTGCGCGGCTTAGTGCAAGCTTCGTGAATTTTTTAGATGCGAAGTATCTTAAGGTCGAGCTCAATCCGGTGGTGGTGGTGGTGGTGGCGTGCGGCGTGACCACCCTCACTGCGCATGCGCACACCCTCTCCACATACCTCCTCTCCACTCCCCCTCACCATTCCCCTTCCCCTCTACCCTTCTCCTCTTTCCCCTCTGCATTCACCTTCTCGCCTTCACCTCTCCACTTTCCCTCTACCCCTCCCCCTCTCCACTTTCTCTCTCCCATCCCCCTTTCCACTCTTGCTCTGAAACGCGGGCTAGACATGCCGAAATTCTCTCCTGCACAACGCCGCGATGAGCTCGAGCGCATGCGCGTCCCCTCCCCTTCTCTCTCCTCTCCTACGCTGCCCCCCTCTCGCCCGCCTGTCGACCGCGTTCCCCGCTCTCCCTGTGAGAATTAACGGCCAGGCTAGATGGAAGACACGACGCGCGTAGCGTCCCTCTTCGCGTTCCACGACACGAGGTCGGTAGCATGCCCAACGAACGCCAACGGAGCGCGATCGTGCAAGTGCTCCGGCTTCGCATCGCCCCATGGTCCCCTTTAGCGGGAGATGGTGTAATTTTTTAATAGTTGGCGCAAATTAGCTGCGACACCCCGTATATAGTACTGCTATATAGTCTACTACGACTACACATACTACTACTACTACTACTACTACTACTACTACTATTACTACTACTACTACTACTACTACTACCACTACTACTACTACTACTACTACTACTACTACTACTACTACTACTACTACTAATAATAATAATAATAATAACCCGTTCAGAGATATGAAAAGAACGCGTAATACGCATTACAAATAACGTAATAACCGGGTTCATCAACCCATTTAGCTTTGAAGGGCCTTGCTGTAGCCGCTCACCGAAATATGTAAGCCCTGACGTCCAGTTTTTCTCGGCTCGATGCTGACACGTTTGTGCCGGAAGCATCGTAGGCTATCTTGGTGATGATTACCAGAGGCGAGGCCGTCATGATCAGGGTCTGCACGCAGTCGGCCCAAACTACACTGCGGAGCCCGCCCTGAAGAAATGGTGACGAAAAAAAAAAATAAATAAAACGAGACATTGTATTTGATCTATATCGTCCGTGCATGCGCGTCGTCATTGACCCGCCGAGTACTATAGCTGCTTTGTGATCGTCAAGAATTGGTTCAAGCCTCCGTGAAAGCTTATAGCAGCGGCCACGGCGGCGGCAGTGGTTACGGCGCTCAGCTGTTGCCCCGAAAGACGCGGGTTCTATCGCGGCCCCGGCGGTTGCATTTCAACGGAGGGGAAGTGCCAGAGGCCTGTGTATACTTAGATTTAGATGTACGTTAAAGAACCCTTTAGGTGGTGTAAATTTCCGGAGCCCTCCACTGCTGTGCGCCTCGTAATCACACCGTAGTTATGGCTCGTAGAACTCCAGTATTTATTATTATTAGTGATAGCTTAGCGGCTCAGGTATTGTACTGCTAAGCCCGATGATGTGGTCGCGGAGGCCGCATTTCGATGGGGCAAAATGGAAGGACGCCTGTGTACCTCCGTACCACCAGACCCCTACAACGTATTGTAGGGGTCTGGCGCAACTCTTGTTTTGTAAGGTATGCCTTACGGAACAAGAGTTCTTTAAGGCATACCCAAAGAACTCAACCGACAATGAACCTAAGGAATTAAGGTATAGGGTACATTACTTGTGTATTTTAACTATAGCATAGTAATTATGACATAAATGGAAGAAACTAAAGTGGATCAAACTTACTACACTATATTTACAACATACAAGTAATGTCCCCTACACGTCCTTAGCTTCATTGCCTGTTGGCTTCATTAGGTTGTGTATAACAAAAAGAAACGAGCCTTCGATCAATCCTTCCTCTCTCGTTCTGTAAAGCATACGTTCATAGGCGTGCGCAGAGTTCCCCATCACAGGGGGCAAAGGTTCATCGCAGCGCCCCCCACACCCTACTAAGTCAATGTATGGGGCAGATTTTGCGCCCCCCCCCCCCACTCTTAGGTGACTAGAAGGGTCAATGTACGAGGCAGATTTTGCGCCCCCCTCTTAGGTGATTAGGGGGGGGGGCGCCCCCCCCCTGCCCTCCCTGTGCGCACGTCTATGCATACGTTACTTATACACCCAGCAGCAAATGTTTACGGGACGTGGACTCCACTGCAAATGCAAATTTCTGCTCTATTAGTGCATGACGCTTATGATCTAGCGGATAAGTGTATAGGTAGCAAAAAAGTACTACGGGCTGGAACATTTAATCGGAGATTGTGTTCCCAAGTAAAGCGGGTGTATAGCTGTCACAAAAATTGCGCGTCCCGCAAACTTTCGCTGGAGGTAGGGATGGTCGATTAAAAATTTTAATAGATTAATCGTTAATCGTTAATCGATTTAGCCTTTAATCGATTAATTGCTTTCGGTAGAATGTTTTAATCGATTAATCGACATTTTTTATGCGTGCTTTAAAACCGATATCTCATTGTTTGAGAGGCATCGTTCGTGTTCGATATGGACCGAAATCTTTATCAGACGCGCTGACGATCGAAAGTTCCCACTTTCGAAAGTGTCGACGACGGGCCCCTTGTGTTCAGTGTACGCAAATTTCCACTTTCGCACAGTGGACACAAGGGGCCCGTCGTCTTTGGTTGATGTCGCGGATTCAAGCATCTGTGGCCATCATTCCTGGACTATTTGGCAGCAGGTCGTATTTTCTCGAAGCCTGCCTACTCGAGCTCATCGAAACCGGAGGCGCGCTCGGGGACCACACTGGTTGGAAAGTCGCAGCTGAAACATACAGTGTGGCGGAGGGTGAGGAAATCTCGAGAAAGGTAAAAGACAGACGAGGAGGAAGAGGAAATAAATAAGACGCTCGCTCTCGTAAACATGGCATCTTTTCTCGGTTTGTCGGTTAGATATATATTGTGGAAGCCCTACATAATACTATAATTGCGGACTGACGCGATCTTTTCCTTGAGGTCACCCATGCAGAGATTACACAGAAACATACTGGCCATCAAACAGACCATCGGTGCAGGCAACTGCGGGAAATAGAGTGACATGAGTTTCTGCCTCCCGGCTAGAACAAACGGCAGCAGCGCCAGTATACTCCGCAGGTTTCATCTGATCGTTGCCTTAACACGGCGCCACTCGCACCTTTTCAATCGTGCGTACAGCCTGAACTGTGAGCGCTATCTCATGTTTCAGACATTACAATATAAATTTCGTGACTGTCCTTCTTTCTTGTCACAGCAGAAGACGGGGGCCTCTAGCTGAAAGCTGTATTTCTCCCTAAGTAGGCGACCATACAGTATTACTAAGTGCTACAAGGTTACTTCTAAAATAGTAATACACTGGATGCTAGACGTTCGGTAAACCGACGCGTAAAGTTACATAAATTACATAAAATTCTATAAGACCTTTTTCACAATTCGCGAGTGCGCATTCCTGCGCTACATGTTCTCTCAACTAATGGCAGCAACTTTCGTGCTTCAAGTGGAGACGAGGTCGTAGTTGCACGTGCTGGCGTTTGTCTATTATGCACTCTAAGCCACAAAGGTGCGAAATGGGAGTAAGTGCTGCATTTCGTCCTCGCAACCGGTAGTTCGTCCCCGCAGGGATTAACTGCAAGACGAGGGTGCCGTGTGCAAAGTGAGGGAGGAACTGTTAGACCACAGGGAGCAACGTTTACTCCCATGGAACTTTCCGGCGCAGTGGCGACTTCGAACGAATGGTCAGCATGCGCGTATTCAAAGAGTCCGCTAAAGAAATGAACTGTTAACAGTTTATTTCAGTGTAAAAGGTCTTGTCAACTACGGCAACTGCGGCAGAAGTAAAGTAATATCGTTCATATGGCATAATAATAAATGTGAAAAAGCTTTCACACACACAAAAAAAATGTGCTCGCGCCCAAGCTGTATCAATGCGCTGCGTGATGTTCTCGTCGTATGCACGGCAAGCTAGGACTCGGCGGTTTTGCGGTGTGTTGTGGGTGTGTTCTCGTTTCGTGGTTGCGATTGCTGTCACTTGTGGTGCACTGAATCATCTCCGCGTTGTGGTAAACGTGATCTACTACTGGAATGAAGTGCTACCCTATCGAAATGCTACGCGCCGACTGGGACATCGCCTGAGAGGTGAGTGTAAACAAGGCTGCCATCACTCCGCATGATTTTACCTGTGTGCAGTTGATATGTAACGATCACCGCTTGTTTAACATTCACGTTCTGCGCGAACAAAACACGCATGATTGATGAGCTCGCGCGATACAGCGTCGCGAGTGCGCCCCGCCTGCTATAGAATTACAAGCATGATGGTTAGGCCATCGAAACATGGTAACCTCGGTGAAGGCTCAACATTAGCTGTAGCAAGTACAGCTGTTCAAAAATAGCTTTGTTTTCAGTGCTGCCCAAATAAGCGTTGTTTATCAGAAATATTCGCGTCTTTTTAAAAGAACATTCACGTAAACTCCGCACGATATCTTCTATAGCAATGTAAACAAGTCATTTGGGAAGATTGGCTGTTAAAATAGTATGTCTAGCTAAAGGCTTAGCACCGCTAACACGGGCAGTCGGCGACGGCATCGGCGATTTCGCTCGTTTGTAGCGATGCTAGGAATCATTTATTTTTATATCTCTCAAATGAAGAGCAAGCTTCATTGATAAATAAGTGGGCGGCAGGTTTTGTGAAAGAGCAGTTTTCGTCTAATTTTTACGCATGCAGCATTTCTACAGACGCCTTGTGACGTAACTGCAAGTGCACGAACAGTTCTGCCGGAAATATTAATGCTTCTGCGATTACTTTTTCAGGAAATCGATGAATGAGAGCGTTGCGCCTCCTGAGAAACGTCTTCAACATCTTGCTGCTATGAACACGCTCTCAGCAGCTGTCGATGGTGCTGTTCCTGACGTCGGCTGGACAGCATCCATTCGGATAAAACATTGCACTTTTCATTGTCTCTTCTATAATGCAGAGAAGCCATCCTATCTCCTGCATTCAACAAAGTTGCTCAATTTATGTGTACACACGATGCTGCAGAATTGACACGAGTCGTTGAATAAACTTGGTTGTTTCTTTAGACGTTTTCATTTTTTTTGTCATTAAACAGACATTTTCACTGAACGATATAACCAACCGTGTTCCGTACAGTGAGAAGCGAGCAAACTTGGCCCGTCGACGGGAGCATACTGAGACTGTTTATATATACATACATTCATCAAGCGCCCAAATTCGCTCGAAACACGCGCGCAGAAAGACCAATCCAACGCATTTTACAATTTCATGAACGTGATCACCGAATGGTTGCTTGCGAAACACTGAAGGCTGAAGTCTAATAATATAAGGAATCTTGCTACTTTGACTAACATGGCAGAACGCGCAGCTTCCAGACGGTGCCTGTACATATATAGCCCCGGTAATATTCACTCTGCTGCGTACTGGCATGTGGTATAGTGGTTAGCGTACGCGACTGCTGATTCAATGGTCACGAGTTCGAATCCGGTGTGTTTGTTGTGAATTTTCTGTAGTTTACTTCTGAATTTATTTCTGTATATTAATTGTGTATGTCGTCAAATGCGTCTATCAACCTCCAAATTCTCGGTAATTCAACCAGAAACTGTAATAAATTGATTTCTTTTTTATCCAGAAGGAGCAACTGTTAGTCCCATCAGGGGTAACAGTTCGTCCCTACGCAGCTACCATGCAATAAATCAGTTACTCCCTAACGGGGTAACTTTTACACCCCGACATTTCGTCCCTCAAAACAACTGAGGACTAACAGTTCGTCCCCTCGCAGTTACTCCCTAAAGGACGAATCGTTCATCCTTTAGGGAGTAATGGTTGTGGCAGTGCAGTTACCCCCCAAAAGGACGAACCACAGACCCTTTTTCGTCCTTTGCGGCTTAGAGTGTGCGTGTTCGTGTCAAGAGAGCCGAGTCTACATTTTCCGCATTCCAGCGCAAGCAAACCGCGCTCGAACACTCTGTTTGAAGAAGTCACTAGCTCCCATTAATTGGACTAACTGCATCGCAAGAAAGCTAGCTGAACAATTATGAAAATGGTATAAAACGTATAAGACGGACAGCTGGGCTAGTTGGTATACAGCTTAATAAAAGATGGTTACTAGCATCCTTGTCTTCTTTACGCTAGCAAACGTGTCTTATTATGTATATACGGATTACCTAATCATCTCCCCATCATTGTACTTCATCATTCTTTTTCCCCCGTTGCGTTTTCCCCGGTGCAGAGTAGAAGGCAGGGGCGTACTAGCTCAGGCCACCCTCTCTGCCTTGTAATATATTTTCTCTCTCTCTTTCATTGGTAAACAATATTTTATTTGCTAAAGAGCAAAACAGAACTGCACTAAAGACCAGTCAGGAAACAAGCAGCGCATATTACAATGCCGCACTTACACAAAAAACGAGTAAAATCTGAGGGTTGAATAAAATACAAAGAAAGTTGCGATTGACACTACAGGCGACGAAAACTATTCGTTTATCAAATGTAAAGAGAGATGCGTTTATGCGGCAACACGATGAAACAGCGCGGCGAAAAACGAACACGAACAAAATAAGCAACAAGACGATGCGCTGGCACGTGTGGAATTTACAGAAAAGAATAAACTTCTGTGTTGAAATTTTGCGAATCGCCGTGCTGCTAACTTTCTCAACAGTCCCCTTTTGTTTTGTTTCATGGGGTTGCTGCTCCGAACCACATGCATTTTGCTACTGAGCGAATAAATGTCAGTTGCCCGGGATGCTCGGGCGACAACCGACACCTCCTTTGGGTCGCCACACATCCAGCATGCGAAAAAAGGCGCTTGAATGCTACTGACGTAGCAGGAATTGGCAAATACTCCATTGCAACGTGAAACACATTATCTAGGCCAGTTCGCATGCTGTGCCAAGTCTCATGTGAATTCGGATTGGTGCGGCGATCGACTACAGGGTTACTATAGTATGTCTTGAACTCAGAAGGCATTTGGTTAATCGGATCGTCCTCCAGTGCAACTGGTGCAACGCAGTTGCGTAGAAGTGCGCGTGGTGCGCGCAGCAGTAGACTGTGAGCCGGAGAGAAGCGGTCAAGTTCATTTCTGCCTCGATGGTGGGGAGCCGCCTCCTGCCCGGGCTTGAAGCATTGGGGAGTGCTTGGAGTGGGACGCCGTACGCGACGGAGATCAGGGCGACATCATATCTTTTTCTATGGGGTATGGCCGCCGCCACCTCCGGGCTCGTTCTGCTAGCGCAGGAATATGCGCTGTAGTGGAATCAGTGAAAGAGAGACGATGTGCACGGCATCTGCGTCTCAGGATAGCGCGCCTCGCAGTCATGCGCTCCAGCCAAGGGGCGAGTTTGGGGGGCGGGATTGGGGGGTGCCGTAATCGATTAATCGAATAGTTGTAATCGATTAATCGAGCGGCGGAAATCGATTACAATTAATCGATTAATTGTGGGCCTTTAATCGATTAATCGATTAATCGTTCATCGATTTTACCATCCCTGCTGGAGGATGTACGCGTAGGTGCCTGCACGGACAAGCGAACGCATTCCCAACACATTATGAACGCGGCCCATATTGAAGCGATTTCCGTTTCACGGCTGGTCTTGTTTTCGTTTGGAAGAGCACGTGTTTCCGATGCCCTATAAATCGGGAAACGACCTGTAGAAAAAGTTGCTGATGCAGGTGTTGGGCAAGTATGGGTAAGTAGAGTGCACATATACCTTTATGGCATTCGTTCCAAATTAATGGCTGCTTGTAGCGAAAAGGCGGCATGGCATGTAAGCGCAGGGCTCACGTCAAACCTATATTTCCTATATAACGGCCCGTGTCCTCCAGTGAGTCGCGCCTACCGGGGTTACTTTTTTGTTGTTCATAGCAAGAAACTCTGCTGCAGTTTAGAATTGACTCGCAGACCTTAAAATTGGTCGCTTAATTGTAAACTTGCGTCTTTTGAAATTCGTGGTTGAATGTACAAATAAATCAGAATCAGCAAATGTATAAAATGTCTCACGGTTCCATGGCATTCCCCTAAGACGACTCAAAGGCGAAAGCCGTCTTGTTCTTTTTCTACTTAGTCGATTGCAATGGTCCTTTCGCTCCACCCCTAAAGTTTCCTGCACCTCACGTGGTGCTACACTGCCTCCGAGATCCGCCCAGTTTTGAAGAAGCGACGTCATGTGATGACGTCACCATGCAACGTCATGTTATGTTGCATCATAGTGACGGAATGATGACGTCATCGTTGATCACGTGACTTTTTGCGTCATTACGAGTTGACGCCATCGACGCCGATGGTCAGTTTTTGCGTTTGGTGAGGCATTCCAAGGCTTTGGTCTTAACAAAATGGTGAAAATTACAGGAGATGCTTATACAGAAGGACGTCATGGTGTCATGAGCAATGGTGTGCGTAAACATACCTTAACTTGAAATTTTCCTGAACTGACTTTACAATACCACACAATACAATACAATACAATACAATACAATGCAATACAATACAATACAACACAATACTTCACGATACCACTGACTTCGGGATGCGCGTGTGTCTAATGGTATGGAGCGACTGCTCTGGATAGGCGTTGGTTTCGTATTCTATCCCCTAACCAGGAGGTCGTTTCTTTTTGAACTGCATAGTTTTTTACAGAAACCCAGAAATCCTTCTGTGCTACCGTCCAATGGACGAAAAGATATCACTGTCATGCCACAATACAGGGTGTTTAAAGAAGTGTGTCCGAAAATCCTTAAAAATGAGGGAAGTGCCATATGTGCTCGCTATCTTAGGCATAATTTTATATGCGGCGGCGCTCATCTTCAGATGACTGGAGAGATTAGTTACGTTAGTAACTATAGAAATTGAAATAATTAACTTTTTATTAAATGAAGGTATACGGTCGCGTCAAATGGGAAAGTTGAAGTGCTTACTGCGAATACGCCATTGTCTCTTTCAGATTTCCGAAAAGCGGCCGCTTCTAATCATTGCGGAGTGATGAAATCGGACATTTCACCGGCGAAACCGAAACGGGAACACCAAAGAGCGCAAGTGCTACGCCCTTTATAGACACCCAGAATGACGACACTGTTTCCCTCGTACTGCGCGGTTTTTATGCATTTCTTAACGTACATGCGCCATGCGTGTTACTATGGCAGGCGCAGATTCAAAACCCACGAAGCAAAGAAGATTGATGGCTGATAACGGCGCTCGTTTATCCAAAACCCTGCAATGAGAGGAAAGCAGTGTCCTCATTCTGGGCGTCTTCGAAGGGCGTGGTACTTGCGCTCTTTGGTGCTCCGGTTTCGGTTTCACCGGTGAAATCTCTCCGATTTCATTATTCCGTACAAATTACCAGCGGCCACTTTTCGGAAATCACGAAGTGTCAGTGGGGTATTCAGAGGAAGCATTTCAATTCTCCCATTTGACCCAACCGCCTATCTCCATTTGGTAAAAAAGTTAATTTTAACTGCTATAATTAGTGCTGGAATTAACGTCTCTCTTCATCTGGATATGTCCGCCGCCACATATAATGTATTGGCTGTGGTAGCGGGCAAATATTGAACTTCGTGCAAATATTGCACTTCCCTAATTCTTGAGGATTTTCGGACACGGCATTTCTTTAAACACCCTGTGTATTCCTTTGCACTACAAACATAAGGTTTCTTGTTTTTTTTTTTTACTCAAATGTTTTCTCTGGTAAAACGTCGATGAAACTAACAACATTGACCTTGTAACGGCATTTCTAAAGACTTCGATTATCGCCGATACTTTTTGTCAAAACAATCGGTGTTTCATCGATTCTGTCAGCGACGAACGTTCAAGTTTTGTTCTCGCTTTGAGGAAAATTCTAAGTCGAACTCACCAGCGCAGTGTATCCGGTTCCAGCGACGCCAACTATGACTGTGGCGACTACCGTTGACACCTCGAGCACTGGAGTTCAAACAGGAAGAGAGGGGGTGATTATGTTCTAAGAAAACAAGGGAACGAGACAAAAAATAAACAAAAACAGTGTTGCTGTCTGCTAGTTCTCGTTCGATTAACGACTTTACCCCTTGCTCTTGCTTCCTCGCAGTCTAAGAAACAAACTGTTTAGTTGCATTCGAGTTACTCTAGGTGAGCTTTAGCAGTAGGAATCTTGCGCCGCGTTACGCGGAATTGTCAAGGTAATCATGCGTTGAGAGAACTCTCATTAAAAAGGCATAGCTGACAAAACAAAGCGGTCAAGCACGTTAAGACCCGGGATGGCGGTAACCACATACCTATCGCAAGCGATGTCTATTTGGTTACCAGGGCCGTACCCAGGAATTTTGTTCGGGGGGTGTTTGTGTGCAGAACGGCTAACTTTGGCGACTGGTGGTCGCTGTGAAGGCGTGCAAGTATTTTAGTCTCACCCGAAAAGTTAAAGCATGAAAAAATTTCGGGGGGTGTCAGAGCCCCCTCAACCTCCCCCCCCCTCCCCTTAGTTACGGCCCTGGTGGTTACCGCTGCAGATTAATATTCGACACTGACCGACTCACTCACTCACTCACTCACTCACTCACTCACTCACTCACTCACTCACTCACTCACTCACTCACTCACTCACTCACTCACTCACTCACTCACTCACTCACTCACTCACTCACTCACTCACTCACTCACTCACTCACTCACTCACTCACTCACTCACTCACTCACTCACTCACTCACTCACTCACTCACTCACTCACTCACTCACTCACTCACTCACTCACTCACTCACTCACTCACTCACTCACTCAAAGCCTTTGACCACCCATCATGCGCTTAATTACATCTGAAACGCCGTCAGAGACGACAGGAAGTTACAAATCTTTGCGTGCGGCGGCCTGCGAATGACGCTAATGGCGAAGAGCACTCGCTCAAAGTGACACTAAATTTTCCCGCCTGAAGCTGTCGCGCGCGCAGATTTTCTGCAAGCAAGCTGCGCAAGCAAGCCGTCGCGCAGAAAAGAAATTGCTAAAGGCCGAGTTTCACGCGTTTTGTACTCGCCTGAATGCACTCATCAAGGGTCGGTCTGGAATAAAGGTACGGCACACTCTGTGTAGAGTGTAGTACCTTGTCTTTGGCTCGTTTCTGATTTGTAAATCAGGAAAACATTAAGAGAATTTCATTCAATTAATGTACTTCAGTGCTCCCACAGCATGGAGTCAATTCTGTTGGAAATAGTGAGTATAGTTGCTCGATTGTGACAGCCACGCGTGGGGATTGCGACAGAAATCCCGATGAGCTGCTATTCTTTTTCATGGCTAGCTTTATCAGCGATGTTTTAATCGCGTCCCGTAATGACATTATGTCATTGCCATAACGGCGACATTCTGTATGAAAAGGCGAGTTAAACTGAAAGTATCTGAACTGCTGTTATTATCTGCCATTTTTTTTTCATGCGGGTTGCCGCACCGGATATCATAAATTGTACGATGCGTGCCAGCCCCTATTTCAATTGAGTACTAAGCTGGCAGCACGGGTGAAGCGGGCTATAGTGCTTTCTATGAAAAAAAAAAAGAAGAATGCAAATAAAAATACCTTTAGGTCAAAGAAACAACGCCAACAAAAAACAAGAACAAGCGAATAAATGAACGGATGAACGAACGAAGAAGACAGGTTAAGAAAAACGTATTAAAAGCTAAATAATCTAGCGCTTGGTTAAGCGAATTCCCGTTTGGGGCATAGTACATGGCTACGAAAGTTTTCAATCTTGCATATATATATATATATATATATATATATATATATATATATATATATATATATATATATATATATATATATCTCGGCACACATGAACACACATCAAGTGTGCTTGAACGCCCCCCCCCCCCCCTGCGAAAAAATTTCTGGCTACGCCCCTGGGTGCCACATATACCTCAATGACTGGATTAAACTGTCTATGACAATGTTGTGCCGGCTAGGAAGAGCTGAATTCATAAAGTACCAAGAATTTCTCAGTACCCGTCTCTCAATAATCTTTATACATGTCCCAGTATCCTTTTAACACATTGTTAACTATGTGCTCTTAATAGGAACATACCCACTCGTCATTGCAAGGTGTCTCGTGTTAAAGCTTCCGTCATCAAAAACCCTGAAATGTCAGCATTAGCAGAACGAGCCCGAGTCGGAAATTGTTAGTTTCCTTCACCGGTGCAGTTCAACTAAATGGAGAGAAAGATGATCCTCAATGTCTTTTTTTTCTTGCACCAATGTAAGACAGCCCAAAACATTTTTACGGTGAATTTTCTTCCGGTATGAAATTCTTGCTTGTCCTTCATTTGTCAGATATCATGTAGCTGCTCAAAGTGACGCGGGAAATAGTTTCACGGTAGTTTTGTTCATAAAATCGCTGCTTGGTTGTTGTGGTCTTTTAGTATGGAGTTATGCAAAACACCTTGTGGTCTTTCAGTAAGGTTCCGCTCGGCCGCTGTAAAACTGGCCTGTGTATACGAGGTTCTCAGGTTCCGCCCAAGCTGCAACGTGCAGATTTTTTCCTCGCCTCATTTTTTTTTCTCAACCTCAATGCGAACTACGAATTGGTTTCAACAAAATTCAACGGTGCAATCAAAACATATTATCCACTAAAAAACAAAAACACAAAAACGCCATGTTCGTACCTGTACATGACCAGAGCTTTTCTTGATTAAAGATTCGAGAGTTCTAGCTGACCTGTGTGTGTTCTCAAGAAAACATGTCCCCGGAAAAGGGTCATCGGTCATCATCTAAAAAGGTCACAGTTTCGCCGCAGCGGCGAAGCAATCAATGCGATAGCAACAAATTAGAATGAAACGCGAAGAACGGAAAGCAGCTCGAAATTTCCAGCGCGTCGCTCAAGCGCAAAGGACGCACGAAAAGAACACACACAGGGCGAGCGTGAACTATCAAGTGTCACAGTTATTACTTATTTCTGTTTGAACAGCGTGCTCGTTTCGCAAACGCGGCCGCTGCAGCGAGCGAAGTGACCTTGGTACGCTCTGTGCCTTCATGTCCCGGTATGAAATATATATATATATATATATATTGTAAGCACATTTATCGTACTTCATCGTTCTCACTTATACACAACCATCATCATCGCCATTGGGTTGGTTGGTTGCTGTTCTGAGCCGAGGCAGACATCGCGGAATAAACGCTGCTGCTGGCCCTGCCTGGTGAAGTCTTCCTGCGTCTTTGAGAGTGGTGGAGGTATATATATATATATATATATATATATATATATATATATATATATATATATATATATGAGACACGCGAATGAGACACGCGAACAAGCGCACGCGTGCCGCCGCGTTGTTGGTGCGCCGTGGTCGCGAGAGTAGCATTACACTCTCGGTTCTGAGAAGTCACGATGCCTATAGCAAGTATTGTCATGCACCACATATATATATATATATATATATATATATATATATATATATATATCTATATATATATATATATATATATATATATATATATATATATATATATATATATATATATATATGTGGTGCATGACGGCGGCGACGGCAAAAACCAGCCGAGACTGTCCATATAATTGCTATCGCAATAAAACGGTGTTCCAGTTAGCTCCGCTCGTATGACACGCAGCGACCACGGTGGGTTGGCCGGTCATTGGGTCGTCATCATCAGCAGCCTGACAACGCCCAAAGGCCTCTCCCATGTTTCTCCAGTTAACTCGGTCGTGTGCTTGCTGCAGCCAATTTACACCACGAGCATCTTAAAATCACATCGGCCCACCTAACTTTCTGCCCCCCCCCCTCGCGCACCTGCTTTCTCTTGGAATCTAGCCTTTACTCTTTAATGACTAGCGGTTATCTTGCGCTCGCGCTACATGCCCTGTAAGTTAGTGCCAGTTTTTTCTTCTTGATTTCTGCTAAGACGTCCTTGCCGCATCTTACCGACACTTACCTACGGGACAGAAACGAAAAGGGTTACACTTAAATTGAGGGTGACGCAGCGAGCCATGGAAGAAAGAAATGATAGGCAAAAATTAAGAGAGTATAGAGTGGGGCAGAGAACAGACGGGTGATAAGGTCATCGGGTGGCCAGCAGTGAATTAGTGGAAGTTTAGAAGTATGGCTTAATAGAATACGTTGCTGGGCTAGTTGGTTCATAATCTTCAAAATTGGATAACGCGAAATCGACCAGGACTACGAAGGAACACAGATGCGAAGGAACACAAGTGCATGTCATGTGCATCTGTGTTCCTTCGTGGTCCTGGTCGATTTCCCAATTTTGAAGTTTAGAAATGTTATGACGTGTCGATTCGTCTTCATCAAATGTCATTCAGATGACGTGCGAGCGAACAAGCGCACGCGTGCCGCCGCGTTGTTGGTGCGCCGTGGTCGCGAGAGTAGCATTACACTCTCGGTTCTGAGAAGTCACGATGCCTATAGCAAGTATTGTCGGTTTATGACAATGACAACGCGAATGGAATGTCAGTCAAGTGGTGTTCAAGGCCCAAGTGTCCGAGAACGAGGCGACAACGCTTCTACATTCAAGGCTTCCATCGCGACGGAGAAATTTAGAGACCGATATTGAAAGTCGACCGCAGACCGCGTAAAAAAGCTCATATAATGTTTTTAGATAGCTTGGGCACAGGGCAACCAGCATGAAAGATTTTACGTTTATGGGAGCGAAGCGATGTAGCTTACCTGTAGAAATGGCAATCGCAGCACTGTACAGGCCAGCCACACCTATAGCTTGCTGAAATCAATCAATCAATCAATCAATCAATCAATCAATCAATCAATCAATCAATCAATCAATCAATCAATCAATCAATCAATCGAACATGTTCACTTTTAGTTGCGAAAGACTGTTCAACCGTTTACAGTTACTGACTGCTTACGATATGACAGGTATTTCGCCAAATGCGTTCTAAATTCGTTAAGATAATGAATGTGAGATAATAAATTTCTTCCTGATTGCTGATACCACAGAGACATACTTTTCCGGCAGCTCCAGTCACGCACTTGGCCGGCACTGAAGAAGGACGTGATTGGTTGCGCTCCACCATCGGCGAGCAATGAATCGAGCTCCGTTACCTATAGCAGCGAATGGGCTCACTCATGAAGCGGGCTTCTTTGTCAAGTAACGACCTAACTCGAGTGTGAAGCGAGTTTGTAAGAACTGAGGCTTGGGCGAGCTCGTAAGGAGTTCGTAAGGCGAGTTGGTAAGGATGCGCTGTTAATACCTTCTTAAAGCTCTTACCAGATTTGTCCATATTTAAACTTTTTTAGTGCGCACAAAAGACAAGGACAAGAAAGAGACACACGAGCGCCAACTCTAAACTTTTTATTTTTATTTTTCAAAGGAACGATACATATAAATACCCAAAAACCAGCATAGAGCATGTGCGGCGCAAGTCATGTGGACACTGTCAGAAGGGCTAAACAGAATTTAAAAAAAACAAACTCCTTATCTGTTAGAGCCACCGAAGGATGACTGATGCATTTCTCTGCACACCTATTGATATAAAATGCTTCCGTAACTTCCCGTGTTAGTTTGTCTTTATCTGCAAACAAGATATCTGTATCATGAAAAACGGGTATTACCAGAGCATAGACGATAAGGATAGAAGACAGGATAAGTAGAGGCAAAGAGCGCCGCCTCTACTTGTCTATTTTTCTTATCGTCTATGCACTGTTAATACCTTCGTAAGAAAGCGGGTTTCTTTGTCAAGCAAAAAATCTTGCTCGCTTATAAAACGAGCTTTCTTCTCTGGCTGCCATGTGGATACCTTGTAAGGTGAGCTTCCTCATCAACTAATGGCATGGCTCGCTAATCAATCGAGCTTCGTTATGAAGCATCAATCTGATTGGACTAAGAAGCCAGCTTCTTTATGTAGCAGCTATCGAGCTCGGTTCATAAGAGCTTCCTGGAAGACCAGCCATCTTGCATGCTTCATGCTCGCAAGGTGAAGAGTCATAAGCAACATACTCATGGGCATGAACCAGGGGCGTAATAGTTGTATTCCCCGGCAGTCCCGTATCGTTTTTTTTTTTTTTGCGAGAAACTTGCCCCGAAATCAGTTTACAAATTAGCTGCCCCGACTTTCTCATAAGTTATGCGCAGGGTTATGAGCTCTGTCGGACGGGGCACTTCAAGTGTCCAATCTGGACTCATTCTTATGGTGACTCTGATTTAAAAGATAATTAGTGTTATTTGCGTAAGTTCTCGGTAATTAGTGTCTCTAGTGTGCACGAGAATCTACCCCTAAGTGGAAAAACCAATTCAGCAAAGCTCACTTGTATGTCTTGTCATTCCTATTTAAAATCTTTCGAGAAACACCCGATACGATACGTGCGCACACTCTAAGAAAAAAGAGAGTCAAAAGAGGGTCATGGAACCGTGACTCTCTTCGGGTGTCCATCTGACCCCTTTTGGAAGGTACAGGCAGAGAAAAAGAGTTCGCATTTGGGAAGGAGTCACTGGACCCTCCTGAAGCGCATTTCGATTGGCTTCGGTATACGGAAGAGCCGCCGTATACGCCATACATATCGCACGCTCGCCCTTTGGCGCCGTTGTGGCGCCTTGCTCGGCGACGCAGACGGGGTTGGCGCCGGGGTGGCGCGCCGCTCTCCTCTCTCAGTCGTCTCAGTCTCCTGGTCTATTGGAATGCGACGCGTGGTTGCGTTGGTTGCGCGGAGCGCTGGTTGCGCGTCTTCGGTGGTGTTGACGCCGGCTCCGTGCACAAAGTGACGCTTGGAGGGCGGAATATTCATGGAGCTGCGGACGACAACGGGCGCCGATTAACGGTGAGTGTACTGCTTTCGTAGGTACTAATTATACAGCTTTAGCTGGGCGTCTGCAGCAGCTCTGCGGAACCTGCTAGCCATTTCGAACAGATAGCCTGTATCCGCGGGTCTGTTGCGGATGCCCAACTAAGGCTGTCAGTTAACGAGTTGCCACCGTTATGCGCGTTGCTGTACAAGCTCCCATAAAGTGAGCGATGCAAACAATAATCGAGGGTCATTTCTTGCTGATCGCACGTCGTGTCTGCACTACTGAAGATGCAAGATGTCGTTTTGAGATGCACTTTAGTCTACTTCATAATAACATTTCCATCGACTTTGAGTGTGCAGCGTGCTTCCACGCGTGGGAACGTGAAGAAAAAAAGCCTGTGTACAGAACGCTCAGACGCACTATATGTAATGGTTTTTGTTGGCTTAAAGACGGTAGTTTGAGGTGCAGATATAGTACGGTGGCTTCCATACCGTACGCGGTAGTCACTCAAGTTGGACACGGCTCGCCGGTAAAGTGAAAAAGCTCTAGACTTTCGACGGCGCGCGTTGTTGCGGCCGCCGGCGTGCACTCTGTTCCCTCGTTTCTGTTTGCTGTTTTCGTGGTTTGCATACACTGCGATGACGTTGGGCGCTATAACAGAATCGAGTGAGTGTACGTGATTGTCGGAGTTATGTGCGCTAATTCTAGAATATGACATGTCTGATCTCGACGTAGACGGCGTACGCACGCCCTGGGTGTCGTTCGGGCCCTAGTACTCGCATCTGTTTATCTGAGCATTTAAGGATGGGTTACGTTTGTAAAACATGCGGTCAATAACCGCTCGCGGCATGCCCCTGGCTGCCGGAGGATGTGCTTTGTTGTTTTGTTGTTAGCCTTTATTATGTCTGTGTGAACCACTTATTGTGTAGGTTTTGCAAACCTTTACTGCAATTTCATTTCCTCATCATAATATCACGTTCTGCTTTTCAGATACCGTTTTTCATGGTGCTCAAGCTGGACAGGAGCGACAACCTAGCAAGCCACAAGTCTGATGCCTCAAGCCGTCACCACTTTTTGATTTATTCTTAATCACAAGGAATAAATATGGAAACATGATGGCGATTTCTGCTGTTCATTTAGCACCATATGACACTGTGTACATCACAGTAACACATTTTAGTTGGCTATACTCATTGAAGCATGTAAATGAGGAATACCCAAACTTCTTAATTGGAAATCACAGACCATCTTTTCGCGCTTTCTATATAACTTTGCTGGAAAATATGTGTTGTTTTGACGAGTTTTATTAAAATAATGCTAAAACTGAACCATTCTTTTTTTACAGTCGCTGGGAAGAACGGCAAGTATTATTGGACTTGCTTAAAATGAATACTCCACTATATTCAATAGTAGTCGCGCAAAAGTAGAGCAAGGATCAAATGAGTAGCTTAAAATACTTGTGGAGTCGCTTGATGCTTCGGTGTGGGTCCCTTGACCCCCCCTAGGAGCGTTACCGGCAAGAGTCGTCTGACTCCCTATAAGTGGTAACGTGATCCGCCCGACGAGAGTCTTTCCACTCTTCCTAGAGGGTCAGGGGACTCTCCTAGAGCGAGCCGACCCTGACCCACCAAGAGAGTCACCGTGACTATTTAAAGAGAGTCCTATACGTGGCAAGTCAGAACACTCCGAAAAGAGTCACGCATACTCTTTTTTTTCTTAGAGTGCAGTTGCGAACGTCTAACAACCGAACCGTAGAATCAGTACACCCGAAATTCATATTGATGCGACGGAGACAACAGGTGCACACGCTCTTCGGATTCCTCTGTTTAACCTCCCTGCCTTCTCCCTTTCGTTTTCTTCATTTCTTCCTTCTCTCAATTCCCCAGCGATCACCCAACACTCTCTCGCTTTTGCTCTGCGTAAAAATAGGTGGAGACGCACTTACGCTTAAGACGAAGTAGATCACCGACGATGCAACTCCAACGCCGTTTCCGTAGCGCATACGAAGGTACTGTGGCGAAAAAAGATAAGATTGTTTGGATATACTGAGTCTGATAATTAATGTTTGCCACGGAAAAAAAATGTAGCGATCGCGCTATACTGTCCGAAAGAAAAGAAATATTATGGCAGAACGAATCTCACAATGAGTACTGGCGTTAATGCGCCAAACTGAACTGTGAACCGATGCTACCACCTACTTCATGGGCCGTTATCCAGCGTGCAGAGCTTAAAAATCCGGCAACCATAACAGATGGTGAAGATAAACAATCGGGAAGTTCCTATCCATCACGTGGTTGCGGTGCTGCGGCTTAGTGTTCTGTACTAGGGCGCGAATGAATGACTCATTCGTGTCCTGGAGTGAACGTTGTCATACGTAAATGATAATGAGGTCCGAATTCGAATGCGTACATCGGCTAACATGAATGAAAAAGGAAAGACACCGTTACCCTCGTTTGTGCGTCATTTCAGAGGCTTGTTCCGTTTTGAATGAGGTGGCAGCAGATGTTGCGTGGGAGGTACTGGTTTACGTTTAAAATAACAGAGAGCTGAGCCAGTTGGTAAGTATTCATGTTAAAGAGACAGGGCATACAAACACGGACACAAGAGAACAGTCACGGCGTTTGTGGTGTCTTGACTTCTCTCTTGTGTCCGTGTTGGCACGCCCCGTCTCTAACTGGTTTACGCACAAGAGATAACATTCCATGTAACGGTAGGCGGTCTGTCGAAAGCGATGGGCGGTAAACTAGAGCGGTGGGCTGTAAGCGGAGCGGTAGGCTGCATTTCCACCACCGCCCACTGTGAGGCGAACCCTGAAATATATGTACGGCGACGTCGGTTCGTTTGCCGTACCAAAATTCCAACAGTTGATGTTTCTTTTTTAAAGTACAACCAGTAATCTTCATTTTAGCATCATTCGTTTCAACAGGGAATTCAGATAAACAGAACGCTTTCTCCTGTTCCTTAGAACGCTTTTCCTGCGTATTCTGTACTGTATCTCCCCACCGGTTCTGTTTGTCCGTCACAGGAAAACGTTTGAAGCGAAGAGGGGCTTAAAGCGAGGCACGTTTGGCATGACCCGTCTGACACATGTTATTGTGACCTGATGGAAGAGGCTGACAACTTGCTTGTATCGAGCTTTTGGTATGACTGGTCGTGTGACGGATCGCATCATTATTCGCCCGTTCATTTCGCTTACAACAACATCGTCACATGAGAAGGTACCGGAGGTATGTCACCTCGAAGACCGACGTGACCTTGAGCTCATACAGGACGGGCAGGAAGAGATAGGCGACCATCATCACGGCCGGCACAAAGACCGGTATGGCCCAGAGCGTGTGGAAGCCGTACACGTAGTAATGCGCGGTGAACGCGATGAGACCGGACGCGGACACGTTGGACGCCACCATAGACAGGGCCAGCGGAAGGGTGTGGATCGTCCGGCTTCCCAGGAACGTCTCATCTTTGCTCCGGAAGCGAGACCGTCGACGCAGAGACAGGTACAGACCGGTGCCTGCACAATTCATGTATGGGAGAGAGAGAGAGAGTACAAATGAAAGGCAGGGAGGTCAACCGGGTTGTCACTGGTCTTCTGCACTACATTTCGGTAGGTGACAAGGACAAAGGAAAGGCTGAAAGAAAGGAGGGGGAAACTTTCAGTGGTATTGTAGTGTTAACGTGGTTCTAGTGTAGGTCTTAGTGTAGTTATACATGCCACACTGAATCCTGCGCTAATGTCACTCCCGTGCAGGCCTTGGTGTAGTTCCAAATCCTGCGCTTAATGCAGCTCCGCTACCGTGCAACCTGAGGAAGTGCGCAGCACGGGAAACCCGGTGATTCCTTCGGCTATCACGCGCTTGGCTAAACGGTGGCGCCATTTCTTGCGCGGCGCGCGCGGGCATCAGCCGTATGCTTTAGAACAGTCTTTCGCGATTTTAGGTAAATTATTGCGATTAATTCTTGGTTATTTCTGTAGGTGATATCATTTTAGACCTTGTTAGTTTATTTTGAACTGGTTTTGAGCATTGCTAGCCTTGTTTTAGGCCTGTATTGAACGCTGCGTGACCATGCAACATGAGACGTTGGATGGACGACAAGCCGGGCCCCTAAAGTGCTACAGACCTAAAAAAGAAGTGATGCGCGCGCACACATAACACAGTTCACCGCGCCTTGACAGACAGACGGTCACGCAGCTTAGTTGTCTTCGAAAAGTACAGCAGTGAAGGCACGTTCACACCGAGTGGCGATCCGGAAAGCGGAGAGGCGGATCCGGAAAGCGGACGCGAATTATCCGCAAAACCGGAAAACCCGCAGCCGCTTGCCCGGATCGCTCCCGGACCGATTTTCTTCGCGCGGAAAAGTTGTCCGCTTTGGCCGCAGCCAATCAGGGCCCGAGAAGCGCGCGCGCAGTATTGCGTAGTGCCGCAAGATAGCGACACGTCCGCCGAGGATTGGTGGACTGCTCCGCCCCCGCGACGGAGTGGGCAGAAGGCAACGCGATCGGTCTGAACAGCCGCGCGGCCTCGCTGCCTCTCCGCTTTGAAAATCCGCTTGCCCACAATTGCGTGCTCCGCGTTCGTTGTGAACGTGCCTTGAGAGTCACAGATCGTATAAGTTTGAGACGTTATCATGACATTCTGACGTCACATGGCATTGTCGCTTGGTCAAAGGTGCGCCGATCCCGGAGGTCATGAGCACCACATGTGGTGCAGAAAGCGTCAGGTCTGGAAGAACAGTGCACTAGGCTGAGAACATCAAGGTAATCTAATGCGTGTCTCTCACATTGCCGCTGCTTGTTACGCATTGCAAGAAGTCCCCGGTCCCCGGTTGTAACACACAATGCATTACCAAGTGTGCACCAGGCTGTAACCTTCAAGTGTTAGTGTATGCTGCCAAACTTGTTTTTAAAAATAAGGCTGGCAAAGCAAGTCGAACGCTCATCTCATGTTTACGCGCCTTATTTTTACGCAGAGGGTTCTTAGAGATCAATGATTGCTGGAAATATAGCGTGCGGCGAAATGATACTCCTCCGCACGGCGGCAACATCTGTTAACCTTTCAATTTTGTATTCGAAGCGTCCTCGACGGCTGTAAGTGGTATTCTGTGCCGAGGTGACAGGACTGTCGTGCGTACGACTATGACACGCCGTCTTACGGATCTGGCCCACGAATCACAACCAGGCATTAGCCGCACCGAAGCTCATCTGAGAGACTCCTATTGGTGGCCATGCACGAATACTCACATTGAAGGACTTCTGCGCTTTTATAAGCTTTTAGAAGGTGTCCATAATTCTCAATCGCTGACATGGCGTGCGGCAGCTCAAGGACGTGAACGTGCATACACAAGAAACGGCTCTTTTCACCTCCCGCGCTTAAGCGCGCTTTCACGCGCTCGCGCACTGTTTGCGTTGCCCTGTACCACTCAGTTGTTCGGAGCGTATGGATACCTTGTCACGTGTAACGCTTCACAAATCAATATGTTCGCACTGTGGCGGTCGTGTAATTGACACACGCGGAAACCGATGATACTTGCACGTATAGATCGAACTGCGCAACTTCTGCAACGCCCCGCTCAGATCGAAACAACCCACTTTTTTTATTGCTTATTGAGCGTAAAACCTTTGTTTATGTCCCAACACCTGCTGTATGTGATACTCAGCTTAGGAGCTCCGCAGCGACATAGCGCAGCTGTTGCTGTATATTCTGTTCGGATCCGGCCTGTTGCAGGCAATACGCGGCTGCCATTGGCTTTCGCTTGATGCGCCTGTTAAGAATTCCGAAGGCCTCCGCGCACCCTCCCGCCGCAAAGACTGCGCGCGCGGCCCAAGCCGTCATTTTCAACAACGCGCTGTTGTATTTTTATTTTGTTTCTATCCGTGCTAGTTGAGCGTGACGTGCACAGTCGACGCTTTCCAGGAAAGAGCCATAACTCCTCGTCTGCCGACATCGAGGGTCTCAGACCGCGCCACCTCCACCGGCATGGCCTCGGCGGGGCGCCTTTGACGGCGGTGTTGACTGAAGAGGAGCAGTGCGTCGTTCCGCGAGTGTTGTGCTTGTGGGGGTGGTGTGCTGTTACGTCGGGAGGAGGGGACGGACTGCGTGCCTGCAGCCTGCGTGTTTACGACGCTCAAAAGACCTACTAGAGAGCGGACGCGTGTCCGAACGTTGAATGTATCGTGCCTTTCTCTGCTTTGTATAAGAATACAAGTTTTCCATTTTACAACGTAATGTGAGTTTGTCTTCATTTAATGTCTCACACGCGCAGTGAGAAGTGACGTATACCTGGCGATAGCGATTAGAGTCAGCGAGGAAGTTTAGGGCGCGAGTAATCATCTACATTTTCTGGTGCCGAAACCCGGGATTACTTCGCCTGCTGACCTCGAAAGCGCCATGGAACGACTGCAGAAGAAGCAAGCCACCCTTCGACAAGCCATCGACGCCATCATCGCAGAGAGCAGCGAGGAGCTGCAAGCGCCAGCAACAGCGATCGGTGAGCTTGAAGAACATTTGGAAAACCTTGTAGAGCAAGCAAATGAGCTAAAGGCAGTAAACGACGCCATCGAGAAGAACATTGAGCTGCAGGAACTCGATGCCGCGCTGACCGAATGCATTGACTACAATAAGAAAATCACCACTATGAAGACGAAACTCAAAAGAGCCATAAAAAACGAATCCTTGAGTGAAACAAGATCAAGCACTTCATCAGGAACGAACGATTCGGAACAAGCAGTACATTCTGGTGCTGTTCAGAGCACAGTAGCGACGACTCTCCAGCTGCCGTCATTAACAACCAGGCTTCCGAAGCTGGAGATCGCCAAGTTCAATGGAGATCTACGCTCGTGGACTAGATTCTGGAACCAGTTCGAGTCGACGATTCACAAAAATCCAGCTCTTCACACCATCGACAAGTTCCAGTATCTGACTAGCTATCTAACCGGAAAGGCCGCGGCCGCTATCGATGGACTGCCACTCAGTGATCGAAATTATGACATTGCTGTGAAGACATTGGTCGAAAGATTCGGCAGGGACGAGGTCATCATTGAGGAGCACATGGCGCGGTTGCTTGCGGTCCGCCCGGTGCACAATCTACACGACACCGAGAGACTGCGTACTCTTTACGATGAACTCCAGACGGGTGTCCGCAGTCTCGAGGCATTGGGTGTGGCCTCGAGCACATACGGCGTGCTTTTGTTGACGATCCTTCGGAAGAGCATCCCGAGTGAGCTTTGCCTCGAGTACTACAGGAGAAAGACAACATCGGAAGCCGTTCCTGAAGGCGACCTTCAGGATTTCCTAAATTTCCTGAAGGCGGAGGTAGAGAGCAGAGAGAGAGTACAACGTGCAGTACGACCGGTGCCTGACGCCGCTGTAAAACAGAAAGCTCCACTCACAAGAGATCGTCATCAAACACCGTCGGCGTCTGCTCTAACAGTGACTGGAAGCGAGGTGCATTGCGCCTTTTGTGATGAAGAAGGACATACCGCGGCGGAATGTATCAACCCCATTCCCATAGACCAGAAAAGGGCGGTGATGTCAAAGGAGAGGCGCTGTTACAAGTGCGCAAAAAGAAATCACCGTGCCGCCTTGTGCAGAACATCGATGTGGCTCAAGTGCGCGAAGTGCTCAGGACGGCACGCAACGGGTGTCTGCGAGCTCAACCAAAGAGTAACGCCGCCTCCCTCAGGCGAAGGTGCTGCACCAACAAGTACTACAGTCCAGTCATCGCTACAGGTGGAACGAAACCGAGGAAGGGCACGTGTACTTCTACAGACGGCACGAGCGCTTGCGGAAGGACAAAATAAGAGTGCTTTGGTGCGAATGCTTCTCGACGGGGGCAGCCAAAGAACGTTCATACAAGAGGAGGTTTCCCGCAGTCTAAAGCTCCGCGTCATAGGAGAGGAGAGGCTGACCATTTATGCCTTCGGAAGCCAGAGGCCATTAGAGGAAAGAAGTTGTCGTCGGGTGGAATGCTGGCTAAGAAACTGGCGCGACAACACCAGAGTCCGCATCGAAGCGCTGGAGATGCCCGAGATCAGCGGAGACCTGCTGCCACCACCGGACGACCGCATTGCCAACATCGCGCAGGAACAAGGCCTCGAGCTTGCTGACACAGTACCTGGTGGCTACCATCCTGGAGTTGGAGTTGAGCTGCTTGTTGGGGCAGATCACTACTGGGACATCACGACAGGAAGTGTCAAGCGACTCACTGAGAAGCTCGTGGCCGTGGAAACTGCGTTTGGATGGGCACTGCAGGGCACAGACACCACATCGTCTGCCGCAGCGTGCCTAACGAGCGTCGGCGTGATGCGAGTCAGCGTGAACACAGAACCAGATGACGTTTCTCGTCAACTTAGGTCATTCTGGGAACTGGAACACCTTGGGATCGTCGATGACGCACCGCTGACCACCGAAAACGACGACGTTCTTAGGGCATTTGAGGACACCATCGTCCACAAGAACGGTCGTTACGAAGTGAGGCTTCCATGGAAAGAGAACGCATCACAGCTGACAGACAACAAGAGGACAGCATCCCACAGGCTTCACTCACTCACGGCGAAACTACTGCGAAATGACGAAATGATCCGCAGCTATGATCAGGCAGTCCGGAACTACCTTGATGCCGGACACGCTGAGGAAGCCCCAGAACTGGGTGAGTCCCCGCAGGGGCCCATTTATTACATGCCGCACCGAGGCGTTGTCCGGCCAGGTAGCGAAACAACCAAGTTGAGGGTCGTATTTGATGCGTCCTCCAAAGCAGCAGGGAAGCTATCATTGAACGACGTTCTCTACGCAGGACCCAACCTAAATCCAAGTTTGTCAGACATCCTGATTCGATTTCGAGTGCACAATGTGGCCATAATGTCTGACATAGAAAAGGCTTTCCTCCAAATAGAGCTGGCTGAGAAGGAGCGTGACGCTCTCCGCTTTCTGTGGTATCAAAGTACACCAAAGCAAGGCGAATTACTACCCCCAATCAAAGAATACCGGATGACAAGGGTGCCATTCGGCGCTACGTGCAGCCCGTTTCTCCTCGCGGCTACCTTGCGTCATCATCTGAAAGGTGTCGAGGAGAACTTTTCCCGCACCGCTAAGCTCCTAAGTGACAACCTGTATGTCGACGACTTTGTGACTGGTGCTGACAGTGTAGAAGAGGCAGAGCAGATATGCAAGGAAGCGCAGGCTATACTCGAGATGGGAGGCATGAACCTCAGGAAATGGCGATCGAATAATCAAGACGTAATGGCATCGCTTACTAAGATTGAGACAGCCCAAACGGCTATACCGGAGTTGGGCCCCACAAAGATTCTCGGTGTGGAATGGAGGCCTGCGACAGATGAGTTCGTGTTTGAGATGTCCGCCCTGATTGCATTTTTGGCAAGTAGGCAGGACACAAAGCGATTTCTGTTACAGACCTCAGCACGCATTTTCGACCCATTTGGTTTCCTTGCGCCCACTACGATTACCGCAAAGATAATGTTTCAAAGCCTCTGGGTGCGGGGTACAGCATGGGACGAAATTATTCCCCCAGATGTGCAAGAGTGATGGGACAAATGGTGCCGGCAGCTTCCTCAGCTTCGGAAGATAACCATTCCAAGGACATTAGCTCGCGACCTGAAACGTGCCGAGACGAAACCGGAGCTGCACATATTTTCCGACGCGAGCCCGATGGCATATGGTGCAGTAGCTTACATCAAAGCGCGAAGTCAGGAGGGTGAGGTCACCGTAGTGCTGTTGATGGCAAAGGCAAGAGTCGCTCCACTTAAGCGGCTGTCATTACCGCGGCTAGAACTGATGGGAGCGTTGATTGGCGCACGACTCGCGAGCTACCTGACGAAACAACTTAACGTTGAGAACATTTCCGTGCACTGTTGGACTGATTCAACCGTCGCTCTCAGTTGGATCAAGAGCTGCGCTCAGAGGTGGAAACCCTTCGTTTCCAATCGCGTTCAAGAAATTCAAACACTGACAGATCCAGCAGCATGGAAACACTGCCCAGGCAAAGAGAACCCCGCAGATTTGCTGACCCGTGGGATATTGCCTTCTGAGCTGGTCGGACGCAAGGACTGGTGGACAGGCCCCGAGTGGCTAGAGAAAGTAGAACTAGACACTACAGTCTCAGAGTCCGATCTCGGTACGAGCCGGCTTTGCATGGAAGAAGAGCGAGCGGTCCAAGTGTTTAGCTCTGTCGCACTAACATGCCCGAAGCCACTGATTAATTTAGAAAATTATAGCTCCTTGACGAGAGTGCTCCGCGTAACAGCGTGGGTCAGGCGTTTCATTCACAACAGTCGATGTCGGTCGAGGTTGACGGGAGAGCTCACTGCTGAGGAAATAGCCGACGCGGAAAAGCTTTGGCAGAAAACCTGCCAATCAGAAACGTTCGGAAACGATGTTTGCGCACTGCGCGATTCTAGGCTTCTCGATCGGACATCACCAGTGATGGCATTAAATCCGTTCTTGGACAGTGATGGTATAATGAGAGTTGGTGGGCGGCTACAGTACAGTACAGAAGAAGAAGAAGCGAAGCATCCTGTGATATTGTCACCGTCTCATCCTTTCACGCGCCTGCTGATTTCCTGGGAGCACAAACGCCTACTGCATGCTGGAGTGCCGGACACGTTATCCTCTCTTCGAGAACGCTATTGGATCATTCGAGGAAGACAAACAATCAAATCCGTCATTCGACGTTGTCTTCCCTGTCAGAAGCAAAGCTGCCGTGCCGCAGAAGAGCCTACCGCCCCGCTTCCTGCCTGCAGAGTAACCCAAGCTGGCCCTTTCGAAACAACCGGTATCGACTTTGCGGGGCCAATATTCTACAAAGAAAGCGGGTCCGAACACAAAGCTTATATTGCTTTGTTCACTTGCGCGACGACAAGGGCCGTGCACCTCGAGCTTGTTAGAGACCTTTCATCAAAGTCATTTCTGATGGCGTTCAAGAGATTTGTATCGAGGAGAGGAATCTGCAAGGTTGTGCTATCCGACAACGCTCTGACATTTAAACGAGCTTCAAGGGACTTGAACCAAATGTTCCAAGCCATAAAGGGATGCGAGGTCCGTTCTTTCTTCAGTGGGCATAATATCAGTTGGAAATTCATTGTCGAGAGAGCGGCATGGTGGGGTGGCTTTTGGGAAAGAATGGTGAGAACCGTCAAGGGCACCCTTCGCCGAGTGCTCGGAAAAAGCTGCCTTGATTACGACAGCCTCTCCACAGTTCTAACGCAGGCAGAGGCTGTGGTTAATTCTCGTCCTTTGACCTTCATCTCTTCGGACGCGGGGGAGCTTATGCCCTTGACGCCTGCCCATTTCCTGGTCGGCCGCAAATTAACAAGCTTGCCTCCTCTGCGAGAGACCACGGGGTTGGAATCAACAGCAGGTACCCAGGGCCGAAGATGGAGGCAGCGTAGCGCCCTTGTCGATTCATTCTGGCGGCGTTGGAGACTCGAATATCTTCTGCAATTGCGTTCTGCGCATGTAACAAAACCAGGAACAGGAAGAAGCATCCATGAGGGAGACATAGTTCTGCTCGGGGAGGACAGAGCCCCTCGGCAGATGTGGAAGCTGTGCCGGGTTCTAAAAACCTTCCCGGGAAGAGACGGCCGAACACGCGCATGCCAAGTGCTTCTACCAAACAAGAGGGAGCTTCGACGACCGGTACAAGCCTTGTACCCGCTTGAGCTGAACGATTAGACAGCCAGCAAGGACAAAGACGGACGAGAATGAGCGTGTGCTCATTGCGGGGGAGGATGTTAAGAATTCCGAAGGCCTCCGCGCACCCTCCCGCCGCAAAGACTGCGCGCGCGGCCCAAGCCGTCATTTTCAACAACGCGCTGTTGTATTTTTATTTTGTTTCTATCCGTGCTAGTTGAGCGTGACGTGCACAGTCGACGCTTTCCAGGAAAGAGCCATAACTCCTCGTCTGCCGACATCGAGGGTCTCAGACCGCGCCACCTCCACCGGCATGGCCTCGGCGGGGCGCCTTTGACGGCGGTGTTGACTGAAGAGGAGCAGTGCGTCGTTCCGCGAGTGTTGTGCTTGTGGGGGTGGTGTACTGTTACGTCGGGAGGAGGGGACGGACTGCGTGCCTGCAGCCTGCGTGTTTACGACGCTCAAAAGACCTACTAGAGAGCGGACGCGTGTCCGAACGTTGAATGTATCGTGCCTTTCTCTGCTTTGTATAAGAATACAAGTTTTCCATTTTACAACGTAATGTGAGTTTGTCTTCATTTAATGTCTCACACGCGCAGTGAGAAGTGACGTATACCTGGCGATAGCGATTAGAGTCAGCGAGGAAGTTTAGGGCGCGAGTAATCATCTACAGCGCCGTTAAATACGCTTTGCTATTTGCGTCGCGTTTGTGACACTTGAGCTTGCAGCATGCCATCTTGCCGCAAAAACTGTCAGTGCATCGTAGGATATTGATTACGCAATGTACCACAGCGAATGTTTCAGAAAAGTATTTTCTTTTCTTGCTGATGATGAGCGTGGAGAAAAAAAAAAAGCGGGAAGAAAAATAGCAGTGCCAGTGTGAATTGCGCCTGACGGCCAGGTTCTGCGGTGTGTCGGTGTCACCTGCAAAATGTTCGCTTCTCCGCAACGCAGAGGAACCCGTTTTGACCACGTGACATTACTCGGCGGACGGCGCCGCTAGAACGACCGCAGTAAACAATGGTGCGGTACTGCTTTCTAAACGGAGCATATAACTCTCCGTCGTCCAGTGCCTTGAGGTAACATGTGCATGACGCCTAGAGGAGGGCTCCAATGGGTGCCATTCCGCTCTCATAGGAATGCGAATCATTAACCCTTTCCCTACCGAGTTTTTTGTCCGAAAACTATACAAAAATACAGATTTCTTTTTATTTGCCAATCGGATTCTACGTGTCTTGAAACATCTCTGTTGTGTGTACGGTTTGGCGCGTGCATGCACCTTATATGCTGATGTCATCTGTAATTACGTGTTCCCTGCCTGGTAGATCTTATTTTTCACGTTTTTCTCAGTGATAAGGGTGTTTAGGGCATTGCAAACACCCCACAATAAGGGCGTTAGGCCAGTGGCAACACCACTGGGTGTTTTGATACTTGAAAACACCCTTTTCCTATGATGTAAGAGTGTAGTTATAGACACAGCAAAACCTCCTTAAGGGTGTAAACTGGTTTATTGTGTATGGTAAACCTTGTGTGATAAATTTTGAGCAAATTTGCGAACCGGTTCCCAGTTCCTATATACACCCACCAGCCAGTGCCGGAATTACTGCCGAAAACTTCATTGTAACAGACAAGCATGGCCTTTCTCTCTTTGTCATATGTCATGTTGTAGCGTACGAAGTTTTATTACAAAGTTGTCTGGTCGGCGAGGGATGCGCTGTATCATATTATGAAACACTTGTAAACTGAATTCCTAGCTGCATGCATACGAAGCTTGAGCGTCAGCGATTGCTTTTAGCGGAAACGTTACCTCCGTCGCAGCTGCGCAGGAATTGTTGTGAACGAAAATCTCCTCACTTCTGTCACCCACAGAAGCACTTTTGCTGAAACTGATTGCAAAAGTAATAAGAATGACAACAACAACAACAACAACAACAACAACGATAATACAAATACAAGAGAGGCTTTCCGCTTTTGAGGGCAGATTTATGAAGACCCTTATTTTTGCGTTAAAAAAAGCCGGAAATGGCAATGTTACTGAAAATGAGACGGGAAGCTTACCACTCCGCAACAACCGCAACGGCGCGATGCTACAACTGTGCAAGCAGCGTACCATTGGCCACGTCATCCGGACAAACGTGATAATATTGCGCGCCCCTGTGAGTGTTTGTGACAGTTTTAACAGCGAAGCAGTCTGGCTCGACTGCCGCGGTTGCGGGACCGTGACCACAGCCAACTCGCGTGCGCGCCCGGACCGGAAAAAAAGGCTCGCCGAAGCTACAAACTTCGCACCGACGGAAAGGAAGGACGTCACTGTCGCGGAACTATGCGACCGCAACCGGTGAAAATCCTGTCTGCCGCAAGCCACACCACGCAACTATTTTCCGGACGCCACGCGTTGGGTATATATATTTGTATGCAGTGGCGTAGCCAGGGAGGGGGGGGGGGCACACCGGGCCCGTGACCTCCCCCCCCCCGTATTTTTTTGCCATCGCACACAGAGCACAAAATGACACTCGACCACATCTGCCTGCCCGGCCCCCACTTCAGATCAAGGTGGTACCCAACCCCCCCCCCCCCCCCGGACAAAATTTCTGCCTACGCCCCTGTTTGCATGTACTAAAAAATGTTGACACGTGGCTTACGATATGCGAGTTCTGTCGCTACTAAATGAACGATACGCAACTTCATTTTTATTTTTCTGGCTGGCCTTACGAACACTCGTAGTATTTCTGCACAATCTATCGCAATTCACCGCAGGCAGGCACTCGGGAGAAGACTATTCATTCGTAAAAGCAAAGCTACACATGGCGCTGTGAAATAAGCACGTCCGTTTCTGTAGCGAGTTTACAAACCGGCGCCCTTCCGCACATCCGTTTGACATCACGTACGGAGAGAGAGCACGTGCGTTTGTTCAAGTTTTATCGCGTACCTTATCGCTGTTCTCGTCGCGATATCCTCGTTGGTGGCACATGGGAACGCAGCGCGTCTACACCATTGCAGCACGCCGTCTCTACGAAAAACGTTGATGACAGTTCACGATTCGGTGGTGCTGAAATGTCACGCACTGGCACATTGCCGAAGCCTGCGTCGTCTGCTGCGGTGCCCTCACAATGGCGGCAGACTGTAGTTTGCGTGCGCGGCGCTAGGGGCGCCCTTTTTCGAAAAGGGTCTAACAGGGCGAGCGGGGAACGCGGTAGACAGGCGCGCGAGAGGAGGGGAGCGTAGGAGAGGAGAGAGAGGGGGAGGCGCAGCGTAAGAGAGAAGAGGGGGAGGAGGATGCGCATGCGCAGTAAGGGTGGTCCCGCCGCACACCACCACCGCCTTGAACTCGGCTATAAGATGATTCGCATCTAAAAACCGTACTCAGGCGCATAAAACATGAGGCAAGCTGCCCACACACGCGGTCACACACAAGAAAGACACGACAAAGCACACGAAATTGCTGCTGGTTTGTGGGCTGATGCGGACGCTTGCTTGCGCCAACCTACTAACTGACGGGACTGTTGCTTCCATCACACTTCATCGGAAGCATCAACAAAGTCAAGCGGAGTCAACCGAAGCAAGCGCTGCACTGAACGCGCGCAGCGCTCTACCCGCTTTATATTCACACTTGAAGGAGAGGAGACTAGAGGAGGAGAGTAGCACATGCGCCGCGAGAGCAGAAGCGAGAACGCAAGAGAAGCGCAAGCAGGTGGTAGGAGAGAAGTGGAGAGAGTAACGCGCAGCTGTTGGAGAGAAGGAAGGAGGAGGGTTGCACATGCGTAGTGTGAGTGCGGACGCCGACGCCGCAGGACATGCCGCCGCTATAAGATGCTTCGCATCTAAAATGAAGAAGACAACGGTTAGTCCAAAACTAGGGAACGGGAAAGGCAATGGCGGCTGATGGAACATCCCGAAGCGATGGAAGGCCTACGCCAACGACGACCTGCCCGTAGATCTATGAGGGATGCGAACACTCGGCTTCAGCGCGAGTTTCTGTCTCTGGAGTTTGGACATCCTATCGTGTCTGCCACTGTATGAGAGGTGCGAACGCTTGGTTTTAGCGCGAGTTTATCTCTGGAGTTTGGACATCGGTGTCGTGTCTGTGGTTTAACTCGAACCTTTCTACGCCGAGAATCAACGTAGGAACAACCTAGCATCACCTAGCTAAGGCTTAGCAATGGCCTAGAAGCAACCTATAAACAACCCTCATCACCTAGCTAAGGACTAGAAACAACCTAGAAGCAACCACATTAGTCTTCAGAATCATCCAATTTAGCTGTTTCAAGGCTTGCGAGGCTTTGTGTTTAGTGCAAGCTTCACCATTTTTAGATGCGAAGCATCTTATGGTGGGTGCTTTGTCCGTCCCTCCTTCCCGCGTCCGGTGGCGTCCACCCCTCCTGCGCATGCGCGTTCCCTCCCTCCCTCTCTCTCTCTCCTCTCCTACGCTCCCCCCTCTCTCCTCTACGAATCCTCTACTCTACGGAGTGGCGCGCACGACAGGTGGTGCGACAGCTGCATACTCCGCTGGGGGCGCCACGGTAGTTCCGCGGTATGAAAACGACGGAGCGTGCGCGCCTCATTCTCTCTCCTGTGCAGCGCCGCAATGAGCGCTCGGGCCGCTGCCGCGAAAAGGGAGCGGCGACGTGGTGATCCCAACTTCGGTCTCGCGAAGCCGAAAGGAAACGTGAACGGCAGCAAGCGGACCCAGATGTTAAAAAATTATTGCGATATCAATTATATGGACAGTCTCGGCTGGTTTTTGCTGTCGCCGTCACCGCCGTCATGCACGGTATATGCATAAGTATGTGTATATATATAAAAGTCCCGAAGAAATATACTCCAGAAAAATGCTTCCGAAGCGCGGAATCGAACCAGCGACCTCTCGCTCCGCAGCGCGTGGCGCTAACCACTACGCCACAAAACGCAGATCCTTCAGGTAGCTAACGGCGAGCGTTATATACACACCCTTTACCGCGGGCAGTACTCCGAGACGGCAGGCGCTTATAAGCGTTTCGTCATTACCAGCGAGAAGGCGCGAGGAGCGCAACGGGCGCATTTAAACGTCGTCGGCCGGCTCACTCGCTTCTTCTAATATTTGCGCAGGGAGAACCTTGCCCTTCCGCTGTCTGCTCGCGCGGTTATCTCGTGGTGAGGGGAGGAGGGATGTTTCGAGCTTTCACCGTGATGTCCGCGCTGATGTTACGGAGCGTACGAAAGTCACTCGAGCTCAAGGGACGTAGCTAAACGAACAAACACAAGATAAGCGCGAACTATCAAGTGCCACAGCTCGACACTTGAAGCACGCCAGTTTCCTTCGCTGCTTCGGCCGCCTTTGCAACAGGAGCGATGTTCAAACTGAGAGTATCCATTGGCTAGCCTCACTTCGTATAGCATTACAGTTTCTTGCTATCGCATTCATTGCTTCGCCCTTGTGGCGAAACTGTGACTTTTTTAAGTACATCTTTAGCAGATCTTATGAAACTGACATCACAATATTACTTTAGCCGCGAGTCCATTTTTTTTTCGATTTCGACGCGGCAACACACATATTTGGAAAGCGTTGTATATATTTTTTCCAAGTGTTGGCGTTTTAAATTTGTTGAAATTTATGAATTTACCCATTTATGCCAATTTCAGTACAAAAATTGAAGCCTCCGAATCACAATTTCCCTTTTAACAATATGCATAGACAGTGCCATTTTCTGATCCTTCAGTGTGGGTGTCTGAGCTTTTCTGTACTTTCCTGATATCATTTTGATCATTGCTCATTTTTTTGCTTATGCAATTTTTGCAAATTCCCACGATGACTATATGTGAAAAATAGGCGCTTCTAGTGTCGTCAACATTTTTTAAAATGTCGCAATTTCATACCACGCAGGCGAAGCATAGATGACTGCACGAAGCTTCGTAGATTCAACGGCCCATTTGAATGGCAGTTAACATTCGCTTGCTATATAATCAAACAGACAGCACGGCGCTATCTTCTGTGCTGCTTGAGGGAGCGCGTCTCAGCCGGCTGACCTTCGCGCTCGTTCCCTTGCACATACATGGGGCATACGTATCATCTTACTATCACACCTGAACGTTAAGCCCCAACCGCATGCACGCGATTTTCGGGCGACAGTGACGAGCGACAGCGACGAGCGATATGATTTGCTGTCGCGGAGGGCCATCCATCGCCGTCGCTTGTCGCGTCGCAGCTTTCTGGAAAACTAGAAAAAATCGCTTGTCGCCCGGAAGTGAGCGTGACGATTTCCGGCAACATGGCAGCATCACCGATCCTCGCTTCGGTTGCAATTTGCTCTTGATGCTTCCAATCGGCGCGTACTTCAATGAATGCAAGTTATAGCGTACCTTCTTTGCAACCCCATCTCACGTGGAGAGCGAGGCAGCGGCCGTATTTTGTCGTTAATTTTGATCGACGGCTCGTTTTGATGTTTCGTTGGTAGCTTGCTGCAATGATGGTAGCTTGCTGCAATGTCAGTTTAATGTGCGTCGTAGCGTCGTAGACGTCGTAGATGCGTAGTAGATATCGTGCGCTTCCGCGCGCCCACTCGAGGTCACAGCAGATACTACTGTCGCAGTTAAACAAAACATTGCAAAAAAAAGAAAATCCCGTAATGCTGCTGTGACTTCCTTATCTCACACAAGTCAATAATAAATTTGACATACTGCCATTCATCTACTCTGTAATTCTTTTTTGCAATTTACCTGCGTGCACGCAATAGTTTTAAATCTAGGAACCATGACACTTTGTTGCGAACATGTGGGTGCTCCCGTCGCGACGCGACATCGCGACGGAGCCCGTTTGTCGCTGTCGCTCGTCGCCGTCGCTCGAAAATCGCGTGCATGCGGTTGGGGCTTTACGAGGGAAATCACGGCGACAACGACGACGAAAAGCCGCCTGGTGTCTCCATATTTGTTATTGCAGTAAGTATTAGGAGCCGTTTGCCGGGGAAATGGGGGCAAGCGAAGCATGGCGTATGCCTTCGTGACCTCTTATTTTTCTTTCTTTTGATTTCATTAAAAAAAACCTTGTGCAATGCTCCCTCCTAACTTTTTCCTTCCTCCATGCCGGGAACTGGACCTTCACCAAAGTGCTTAGCAGCGCTACACTTCTGTTGCTACAGGCAACAACGACAGTCATGCGTGACCAAATGAAATGGAACAATTACTCGCCGGCGTCGGGTTTGTCGCGACCGTTTCCGCCGCCGTCACCGACATCTGTAACTCATGAAAACTTCGCTTAAAATGGAAAGTTGGAAAGTTACAGTTCCACTCACAATATGAAGCAGTGGCACGGCAGCTGGCACATTATTCTACGTAGTATAGGTATTGCATTTCGAAGACGATGACTTTCTGGACTCTTGAACGCGCTATCTATACGGGGAACGATGTCAACGATATTTTCTTACCCGATTAAACTACCGTGTTTACTGGCATACTGCCAACGATGGCTAACCTCTGTTAGCAAGGACTATCTATAGTGTTGGCTAACATTTGCTAGTATTTGCTAAATCATGTCTAATGCTCGATAGTGCTGCCTAATGTTCACTGAGGGGTGTCCCTTGTCGATCATCCCCGGTTATAACGATGACATTCTCTTCATTCTTTGCTAGCATATGGTTGCGTTGTCTACGAAATTTTATTGTTTATTTTTTAAGCGCCATTGCTTTTCGGGTGTGTAAACAGGTTCATATTCGTGCGACCACTCTCCGTTTGAAGAGAAGAGAGTTATTCGTAGACAACTGAAATAATGAAGTCCGGTTATCCGTCATTTGCTGATGCCACGCACGCTCCTCTTTCGCAGGAGAACTAAAGAAGCAACCCGGGTCCCACTTTTACCTAGTCTGCCATGCGGAGGGGACACGCCCTCGTGGTAATGGCAAAGGGAGTGGGATGCGGCTTTGTCTTGCTTTTTGGTCCTTGTCTTGCTGTTGCTGCTATTTCTTTACCTCGACGCTCGCTTGCGGATAAGATATCATACCGTGGCAGCTCTTAATCACAGCACGTCAACTAATCGCAGTGGTGCTATCCTTCGTGTCAGCTCATAAACATCTCTCGAAGCACTTCGACATTTTCGGGACAGTCACTGATGGAAACCACGGCGCGGGAATCCAAGCCACTCAGGGGGCTGGACACATAACAGCCATCCTCGTGGCCTCTATCGGGAGCTAACGTCCCAGTGTGCAATGATCGAGTTAAGCATTCAACTTTAGTAAGATCAACTTGTGTACGTCGCCCTATCGGCCCCACGCTAGGCAACCTTACATACTCTAGCATACTAGTGTAGCCAACTTACCGAGGCTAAGCGCCGTCAGGCCGAGGAATACCACGCAGTCCCATGTGTGCCCGCTGGGTGGAGTCATTGCCGTAGAAGACACCTCGGAGGGCACCGTTGACGAAGTGGGGCGCGTAGGCTGTGGCTCTCGATGTTATTCTGCACGTGTCGTATCGAGAGCGCGCGATATGACACCTGTTTTCTCTCTCACTCTCTTTCACTCTCGCTCTATTTGGACACCGGAAGCAGGGCTGGGCAGTATCGCGATACAAGAGTATCGCGTTAGTATTTCAGAGATACTTTTGAGTATCTGTATTTCTGTATCGAGATACATTTGAAAAATGTATTTGTATCTCAGTAGTGAAATACATTTACGATGTATCGCCTGTATCGCGATACTATGCAGTACACGGGTAACTCGTTACATGTTTTTTTTGTGTCGGAAATGAGTTGAGGCGTGTTTCCAATGGGGGAATGATGTTCTTTTTTTCTTTTTTGTGCCAAGACAAGCAAAGGCGCGCCGCCGGTCGCCGACAGATAGGGCGGCGATCGTTTCCCCTCAAGCACAGAATGGTCCATGTGGTAAAGCGCGCGACGCCGCGGACAGCTGAATCGCGGGGGCAGTGTTGTCGGCCTCTGCCGACGAAAGTCGCTGTCTCTCAAGGTCAGTACAGCACGCCTAATTTTTTTCGGGTGGCAAGCCCTTACTTCGCGACCCCCCCCCCCCCCCCCCCCGCGCGGATACCGCCTTGGAACAGGCTTTGCAATGCTTCGCGTCCGTTCAGTTTCCAAAGCGGCGGCACTTCCAAAAGCAGTTCCCGTAGTCGCGGCGGAAGTGTCTAGAAGATGGCTATCTTTGACGCGCTTTCAGCCACCTCTCCAATGTCAGGGTGCGTTCTTAATTGATTACATGCGTGAAACGGTCTTTTGTGGTAGCAGGCTCCCCCACCGCCGGAGCCGACTTCGCCTGTTGCGGCTTTTTGAAATGGGTGCTGGTAGCGTCGGTGGCGGTGAAAGCTTCATTGAAGCCGACAGGGTCAGACGGCTGAGGATTCCGAAGATGGGAACCGACTTCGGATTCTGAACAGTCAGAACAACCCAAGTGAGGGCGGAAGTGTTTCGGTATCTAGATGACCCGAGAAGAGATATCACCACGCTGCAGGGCAATCCGGCGTTGAAGGCGGTATTTATTCATTATAACACGAATTTGTGCTCGCTTTCAGCGGTGGACAAACTTTCTTTCTTTCGTGAGTCTATTGCTGAGGCTGAACCGACGATGTTAGAAGACAGCTCATTTGAGAAGCCTACACAGCAACCTTCTCAGCAAAGGAGATCTTCAAAATAAATGTGTGCTTTTTCTCAATTCACTGGTGTTCATTAGTGACTCGAGTGATTTGCTTAAAGTGTGCTATTTCTAGCATAGCTTAGTTTGTTCGCCAAGTATGTCGATTTCGGTGTCCAATCCTTGTTACTGTTGCTGTGAAATAGTGTATTTTTATTGGAATTGATACTTGTAATTATGTCATTATTACTAATTATGTACTTTGTCCCCCCCTCCCCTGTAATGTCTTAATGGCGCTGAGGGTACTGTAATAAATAAATAAATGAACTAAACGTTTCGATGCGCTGTAACTTTAATTACAACATTATGCTGCACTAATAGGTGTCTTTGCGTAGTATGAGCATCCTTGAAATAAAAAAAAAGTATTCCAGTATCTGTATCGCTGTAACTGTATTCCGGAATACTTTTTTCGTCTCATTGCAAAAGTATCTCCGAAATATCCCGTTACGTTAAAGGCAAATGTATCTCAGTATCTGTATTTTAGGCTTCCAATTCATGTATTTCGATATCTGTATTCCGGAATACTTTTCTGAGTATCTCTGCCCAGCCCTGACCGGAAGACACGCGAGAAAGCGCTCAAACCGATGTATTCGTCAAACTTTCCGTGATGTGGGCTCGTCATGTTACAGGATTAAACGGTGCCTCTATCCCGAGTTTTTCTGGCAGCTTGTGTGATTCCGCTTCATTCTCCTATTGCGCTATCTCTCTCTCGCTTTCTCGCGTTAGTTCTTTTTTCGTTTTTCGTTTAGAGCTGGCGAGTGATCGACTGCACGCCGGACCGGAGCCGCGAGCTCGTGTAGAAAAAAACATTGTGAGGAAAGTTTGAGGAGGGACTCTCAAATGTTGGGTAGTCACTGTAGCTGCATCCATCGATGCTCTTCACATTCACAGTTCTCCCAGGAGTCCCTTCTAGGTTTTTCCGCGTTCTATTCAGTGACGCCAGGGAGCGCAAGATTATGAGGTTAAGGGTTAGACGGAATGCCGTCTGGTCGGGGAAAAACATGGATGAAGGAAAACACAGTGCCGACAAAACTAGGTATTCATAAAATAGACGTTTCCACTCCCGCACGGGAGCTTTATTCACAATCAAGTGTTCGACTGTGAACAAGGCACACGTGCGGGTGTCGACAACGTCTTTTATATGAATACATTTTTACAATAATCAGCGCTGTGCCTTCCTTCGCCCAAATGAGCACGAGTCGTACGATAATTAAGTGTATTTAATATGACTAATGCATACGTGTTTTCTTGTGTGCAAGGTCAAAGTAGGATATACATATGTGCGAACTAAGAATGTCAATGAACTCACTAGCGCGATAATAATTCTTAGGAAAGCCATCCATGTTGCGCAAAACGCGCCAAGCGTCCGAACGTGTTTGTTTAAACCTGGAACATTCTGAATGCTTCTCCATACCGCCAGAAGAGTAGTGCGCAGCGTGCGGAAATCTCGATTGACTATCCGCCGCGATGTTGCCGATGCAATCGAAGCCTGCCCTAAAGCACTTGCGCGAGGCTGTAACAATTGGTTTCTAGAAGTACGCATAGCGCAGATAAGCGAGTGTGAATGGGTACCTCACGTGGAAGCGGTGCGGCGCATGAAACTTTTGTAATTTAACAAGGCTGTCCCATGGCGGGCTGACCTCTGAAATATGCGGCTGTATTTCCTTGGCGTGTCCGCTGCGCAAGTGTTTTTTTTGGACGAGTCATAACTGGCAACAAAGAAATCCTGTTATGTAATGTGGAAAGCATCGGGATTTTGTATTGGACGCTTCGTGTTCATATCCTGCCATCGGGACATTTTAAAGCGCAGCTCGTACGCGCCCGTGCGTGGGTTTCGAGCAATCCTTGTTCGTAACCAAGCGAACCATCGGAAAAAGGATAAATGAAGGACATCGAGAAAAGCGAGCGCAACCCAGAGCGCAGCAGCTCGCACCTGCAATGGCTCCCGCAACGAGCAAAATGATCGACACGCGAGTGGATGAATGACAGCGCGCTCAGTGCGCAGAATGCGGAGCGCGAAGACAGTTGTATGTAGTATTTAGTTACAACCGTGGCCTCCGCGATTTGCTTCAGACAGTCCCATTCGGCTCGTTTCCAAGCGGAGAAGTAATGGAGGAAGAAAAACTCCGTCGGCCCAGCATGTGATCAAGAGGTCAGTGCGTGCGGTAGGTTTTAGTACCACCAGTTAAGTTCTGTTTTAGAATCGAAGCATCTTATGGCGGAGTTCAATCCGGTGGTGGTGGTGGTGTGCGGCGTGACCACCCTTACTGCGCATGCGCAAACCCTCTCCCCACACCTCCTCTCCCCATTCCCCCTCTCCACTTCCCCTCTCCACTTTCCCTCTCCTTTCCCCTCTTCCTTATGAAACGCGGGCTCGACATGCCGAAACGCTGCTTCGCATCGCCTCATGGTCCCCTTTAGCGGGAGATGGTGCGATTTCTGAACCTCCTCATTAGGCGGCAGAACTACAGTGAACTGGAAGAGGGTTAATGGATCCACTGCGCGGTAGCGGTAACGGGTCAAATGAAGCTGCTGATGGTGCCGTGGTCATGACGCTTCAAGTGCAATCGACGGTCGCGACACCTGACGCGCAGCAGGGCTAGAGGGGAGACACGACGCGCAGGAACGAATGGAGCTTACACTGCTGCGGATCAGGTGTCACGACAGTCGAGGGCACTTGAAACGTTGATCGATATAAATGGAGCGTCGATGACCAACGCTTTCTCTCGAGGAGACATCGGCGGCGTCACGCGTTCGACGCCAGTGAGCCCACTACCTACTGCATTGAGAAAATGCGTTTCGATTAACATCTATAGTGTACCAAAGCCCAAAGTCTCGGCAAATCTCATTTCTTGCGCGATCCTGACGCAAAATGTCACGTGTTGGGCCGACACTGCTGTCCTCACAGAGCGTTCGCTTGCCAAGGCTGGTTGCGTGGCGTATTGCTCCGTCCTAAGTTTTTTCTTCCTTGTGAGAAGTGTAGTTCTGTTAGTGCCTTAACATGCCGCGAGGCGGCGACCTTAGCCCATGGCTGAGCCGCCAGTCGGCGACGGTCTTCTGGCTGTCGCACCTCTTTCTCCGGTTACGCTCGACCCGTGCGAACGGAACAGCCGGAGAAACGGTGTGTTGCCGGAGCAAATCGAGGAGGCCACATTGAAACATATAGGAATATATAATAGCTCCGCCCACGGCAATCACCATCTCTCGCGATAAGAATGTTAATAGATTCTCCACCCAATTACGCTCACTCACTTTCGTGGCATCAAGCATTTCTGTAGTTGAACTTTTCCATGTAGGCAGCCGTTAGTGTATCTGGCTCTAAGTAGAAAGGTTGAGCGTATTGACAAATTTTATCAAGTATCCGGACATCAGCCCTCAGCCAGAAATAATATTTGAGTAAGTAGCGATGAAGTTTTTGTTTCTGTATGCCTAGTATTTTAACTTAACAAAGAGAAAGTACTTACGCCTCGAACGGAGACCAGTTGGTACGCCTCTCTTAGAGACGTGAGGGGCAGAATTGTGGCAAATTGGGCCTGTTGGTAGCACAGTACTCCCGTATTGAAAAAGGACAATTTAGGGCTAAGTAACGCTCACACTTTCATTTCCACCGTCTTCGATTCGGGTAATGTCGGCGTAATTTCGACTCGAACCCGTATCTCAGAGCCACCGTTGTCTCTAGAGGCCATATTCGACACGATATGACGTGGTTATCTCGAGCAATTGCGCATACCAGTCGTTATACTGAAAATTTTGATGACGCGTTTAAATGTACTGTATACATCTGAAACGATTTGTAGCGCAGGAAACACAGACACAAAATAAGACACGAGACGACACACGAGGGCTAACCACCGACAAAGGTTCATTGTACACCACACATGTATATACTGTGCTCATCACCGTCTCACATGCGCGCACTACTTTCTAAGAAAGCACAGCTACTTGTCCGAAAGGCGTATATATGGGGTGCTGACATATACTGAACCTAATGAAGATGTCTCTTCTGCCTCTATAATCTCAGGAGTAACCTTTTCTGGTGACAACAGTACACTGTGCAAAAAGAGGTGCACAGCCGCAAGAACTTCAGTGCATTGCCAAACAACCATCACGTGCCGTTTTCTTTACATTTTGAGGAGGGGTGTGCGAGCATTCGAAAGTTTCGAATAACGAATCGAATAGCGTTATATTCGATTCGGTACTCGAATCGAATAGTGCATATGCCATATGTAGAATATTTTTCGAATATTTTTCAAATAATCAGCACCGACGTGAAAACACCAAAGAAACAACACGTTGTATAGAGCGAAGGATGAATTTGCTTGTTTAAATTTGTGAATTTCCAAGATGCATGCAAGCTTTTACGGGATTATCGAAGCTACTTATTGCCGGATGAAGGAATTTTTGCTTTAAACTCCAGTTTCACCGAAGCGGATATGTCCTCAATCCACTATAATTACCGTGAGAATTATAAAGTTCATTAGGTCTTAGTGTTATTTAAAAGCTAATGAAGTAACTGCTGTATTTATCCTGCAGTTCAAAAATACCTCGAAGGCTTTAGTCGCTACTGTACGTGAGCTTACCTGAGTTTACATAATTGTGGTGTCTTTTGTGGGTTAAATATAACGGCAATGTTACTGTGTTAAGGTTTGTGAATATTTGTTTGAAATAAAAAGTTGCAGACTTCTAGGCCAGTCTTGAAAATGGTTGCCTTACTCCTCGAAAACTAGCCGAATAGTATTCGATTCGTATTCGCATTAGATTCGGTATGATCACTATTCAATTCGTCTTCGATTCAGTTCTGAATTTCACTATTCGCACACCCCTAATTTTGAGCACAGTATATACACGTGTGCGGTTCGATAAACCTTTGTTGGTAGTTGGCGCTCGTATGTCGCCTCGTGTCTTATTTTGTCTGCGTTTCCTGCGATACAAATCGTTTCAGGTGAAGGACAGGCGAGCCGCAGTTTTGCGGGCGAAGCTTCTATCTACGTGAGGTCGTCAGGCCTATGTATACTTTCGTACGTAAGTATATACACGTAAGACGTAAGTGGTACATTCGTACCACTTTACGTCTTCAGACCCCTACGGGACTACGCCGAAATGATGCCACTCTGCTTTGCCGCTTATGGCTAAGAGTGGCTTTCACAAAGTCATTCTCCTTTCGAATCGAAATGGCTGACAACCCGTTTTGTGACAACTGTGGTAGCGAGGAGACACTACAGCACATCTTCTGCGACTGTCCTCGCTACAATGCGCAGAGAAAATCACTCGTAGTCGCTGTTGCTCGTGTAAATCAGACCGATCACGGCAGAAACCATTCTGGAATGTCGTCCTGAGAGGTCATCGCGGGTGAAGGCGACGAAGGCAGTGCTCAACTTCTTGAAGGCATCAGACTTGCACAGGCGGTTATAGACTAACGACGTTAGCATGACTGTGAGATGTGTGTGACTTTTTGTGCGTGCGTGCTCTCCTTCTCTCTCTCTCCCTCTCTCTATCTTTATATCTCCCCCATTCCTTCCCCCAGTGCAGGGTAGCATACCGGTCAGGGGCGTAGCCAGAAATTTTTTTCGAGGAGGGGTTCAACCATACTTTATGTATGTTCGTGTGTGCGTTTGTATCTGTGCGTGTGTATATACGCAAGCAAAATTGAAAATTTTCGGGGGGGGGGGGGGGCTTCACCCCCCCCCCCCCCTCGCTACGCCCCTGATACCGGTCTCTCTAGACTGGTTAACATCCATGCCTTTCCTTTCTCTCCTGTTCCTTCCTTCCTTCGTACGAAAACGCATTCATCGTAAAAGTAGAGGAAATCCCGAACTTGTAATTTCAATGTATACGATTTCGTTTCCTTGAAAAGGTAGCAGCCCTAGAAAAGGTTAAAAGTCTGTTTTATTAAGGCGAAAGCCTTAGATGCCTCATCAAGCGCGAAAATAGGCTGCATCGGCTGCGTCAACCCGAGTGATGCAAAAAAAAAATCGCGCGATGACATCACCGAAAGATAGAACGCCAAAATTCGTGACGTCATCATGAGGCCACGTGATGACGCCATCAGATGATGTCGTCGCTTGGCCAAAGTAGCTCGATGCTGGAGGCAGTGCAAAACTATGTAAGCACAGAAAGCTTTCGGAAGGGCTGAAGGGCTGAAGGGTGGGGTGGGGGATTAGTACACTGACCAAGAAGTAAATGATGCCTTATAGCAATACGTTTTCTTGGGCTAGTCGACTCATGACTTCCGAAGAAAAAAAAATCGTAGCGCAAAAACGACACAAGGTTACGTGAACAGCGCGGGAGGGACACAAGGGCAAGGAACCGACGAGGACTAGTGCTGTCTTCCAACTGAAATTTATTTGCACGATACATGAAAAACGAAAACAGCGCTAGTCCTTTCCTTGTCTTTGTGTCTATCCCGCGCTGTTCACGTAGCTATGGAATACCAACTAGCCCCGGTCACCCGTTTTGACACAAGGACACAAGGATAGCGCCAGTCCCGTGTACTTACCTGTCTGTCCTTGGGCGCTATCGTGGACACTGTCAAATTTCGCCGTCTTTCCAAATTTCGTAAATTTAAGCCAATCGGAGATGCCGTCGTAGCCCTCCGGGCCAATCAGATTTGGCCAACGGCGGAATTCGAAAACATGGCGGAATTTTCCAAAGTCCAGGATAGCATCCCTTGTGTCGTTTTGCGCTACGATTTTTTTCGTCATAAGTCAAGACGAAGGTGGCTATCGACTCTTAGGCGAATGCATTTTGGATCGCGTGAGTTTTTGCTGTTTCAAGTCGTACCCTCAAAAGTGAACGGAATGGTCGCGGCTCGGGCTGGGAGCGATGGTAAAACTAATACTGGCGACTGCAGAGTGCTTACAATGTTGTAGTTCACTTCGCTGTGGAATACCGTCAGTGTGGACAGGAGTGACCGGCGTTTCTTCACGCTCAATACGCAACAGGCTCGAAGAAAATACCTCGCTTGGTGTACGATGTTGGGAATGCGCTTGTGCGAACGTCCCTTGCGCGCTGGCTGCCGGGAACGAAGCTATCACTAGTACTGCGTTGCGCCCTTTTAACCTCTCCGGCAGACACGAGCAGCTTTTGATTTTGCTTTCTCTCGATTTGGCGGCGAAGGTCGCGTGCAGCTCATTCTTGCGCTGAACTTCGCTCGTAAGAGCCTGCGCAACGGGACGCGCTGTTCGCATAATCTGCGTGCCTGTCTCGCCAGTACGCAGTTCGCTCCACTGCATCATTCTTATCTGCTCTATTTGTGACATGTTTGTTTCCTCCCCTCTCTTCCTCTCGTCCGCGACGAATAGGTTTACCGTCCCACACCGACCTCCGTGCGTTCTGTGTGCATGCTTTACTTATTTATTTATTCTTTGTATTCCTTGTATGAACGCATCGAATTTCCCAGCCCGAAACGCGCAGCCTGGGCCGTTATTACACGCCCGTGGTAAGCAGCCGCGAAGTTTTTTGTTAGTAAAAATCACGCTGACGTTATCGTTGCATTTCTCCAGTCGGTTGCAATAAATAGAAGCTCCGCTTCCAGAACTGCGGCGCGCCTGCCATTAATCTGCGCCACAGAGTCGCGCTAAGTGGTTTCTGTTGTATCTATATAAGTACTTTTTGAGCTATTAATTTAAATGTTACGCATATTAATCATTAAAAATTCGTCGTTCTTACTTAAAATATTACAGTTCCCCTATAGAACTGATGTCGGCATCATTACTAAAATTTGCCAGGAAGTTCTAGTTTTTCGACCGAGAATCAGTGACATGAACGTGCGTCTGTACGGAAAAATCACCCACCTAGAATATGCCAAAGGTGGTTGACGTCACGAAAATGAGCGAATGCAGTTCGATTAGGCATCTATGCAAATTTTCTTTGGGTGGGACAGCGATGGCTGGGGCGGAGTTTACATTTATAGGTTGTAACCGACTGTAGTGACAGGCTGACATAGGTAATTGTGCTTGTAATCAATGAATGGGCCTTAATTTAACTTTACTTATTGATTTGAGGTGCCTAAAGCGAATATAAAGCTTGCAGCCCCAATCTTGACATGAAGTGAGCGAACAAGTTTTGAATACATGAGCTCTCGTAATAGCTAAACGGACAGACATTTCACACGCGAAGGCCGTCTCAGAAAGCGAAACTGAAGCGGAAAAATGGCGCCTCCGACGTCAGCCTCACCTGTCGTCATGCGGTCGTCGTCGATAATAGCACGGCTCTGCAAGCCGCGGTGCATTGCGAGACAAAATAACCTTAGTTTTTATGCGAAGCCTTGTTGCCTACAGTTCCGTACTTTGATAGAGCGAGCGGAGGAGAGGTAGATATAAAGAAAGGGCGCACGGCCCCTAAGATTATTGCAAGGCGAAAGCCATCTTCTTCTTTTTCTTCTGAGTCGATTGTATAGATCCCACCCAAAAGCTTTCCGCACCCAACGTGGTTTTGCACTGCCTCCGAGATCGGAGGAATTTGAAGCATTCTGCATCCACACAAAATGCATTTCCAGTCACATAACGCTATAGTTCACATAAAATGCAGTCACACGAACACCGCATATGCTGCAAAGAAACACCGCACACGAAGTTCAATCCAGCAACAACACTGAAATTGTCATATTTAGGCATTAGAAAGCTTACGCGCTGAACATGTGACCCAGCCACTCGACCCCGCTCGTGTGAACATTGCGGCCTAAACTAGCAGTCGTGCTCTCTCCTTATGCGTGGTGGACGCACCACGACAGGGGCGTAGCAAGAAATTTTTTTCGGGGGAGGGGGGGTGGATTCAACCATACTTTATGCACGTTCGTGCGTGCATTTGTACGTGCGCGTGTATATATACGCAAGCAAAACTGAAAAAATTCGGGGGGGGGGGTTCCACCCCCCCACCTCCCCCCCCCCCTGGCTACGCCCCTGCACCACGACTTCCCTTGGGGCCCGAGCCCCTGAACGCCGTGTCTGGACCCTGGATGTCGAACGCCCGACGCAACGGCCTCAACCAGCGTGCAATTTCTGCAAGAAATTTCGTTCAGCCCCGAATGTTGTGGCGCATTCGGAGCTGGATTCGGTGTATTCGGGGCTAAAATTCGCAGCATTCGGAGTTCAATTGAGCCAGATGCCGAATTCCGGCTCTCAGCGCGTCGTTCGTGGCGGAAAACTGCGCCATCTGCGCTTGCGAAACACGCATGATCGAACAATGGCGTCTTTCTTCTATTTACCGATACCAAATTAGGCATCTAGTTAATGAGTTTGAAAATGTTTACACGGGGCTACATGTCTTCGCTGCATGCGGTTTTCGCAAGCAACCCCCTTTGGCCTCCTTAAAAGGACACTAAAGAGAAACAATGGATTAGTTCAGATTGATAAAGTGTGCTCGGAGAACTCTTATGTAGTTTATTTCACCACCATAGGTTTATTATTAGAGGAGAAAACCAAGTTCAAAGTTTCATTTTTAAATTTCGCGCCGAACTAATTCGTGACGTAAAAGACTTCAAAGAGCATTTAACGTATTTTGGCGCCACTGGCTCGACAAAATTTCCACAAACTCGTTATGTCAAGTCTCTGGCCCCCGTCAGAGGACAATGTACTTCGATTTAACCGATCAGGAACTACGTAGGCCCAAGCAGGCGCCGTCAAAAATATGTGACGTCACGGCAAATGGTGCGGGAATTCCAAGGTGGCGTCGCCACCTGTATTTTCTTTTTGCGCGTTTTCTCGCTTATTAAGCGTCTTCGCGCGGAAAGCATGGTGTTTCTGGTATCGTGGAAGACTACTTTACTAATGCGAGAAAAATCGTTTTGCTCTTTAGTGTCCCTTTAAGAAATGTTCAACGTAAAGAAAAAAAAAGAAAGGAAAAGAAAGAAAAGAAAGAAAGAAAAGAACGAACGAAAGAAAGAAAGAAAGAAAGAAAGAAAGAAAGAAAGAAAGAAAGAAAGAAAGAAAGAAAGAAAGAAAGGAAGAAAGAAAGAAAGAAAGAAGGAAAGAAAGAAAGAAAGATGTCCTTTATTCTAGCTGTCTGTCTCACACAGAGCAGTTCTACAAGCACCTGTCGCTCGCAGGCGGGCAGTGTATGCTAAGGCTTTCGTAAGGGCCACCTGGAATGTCGTTACTGGGATACAACTCTTCAGAGGCATGTGGTAGACACACTTCGTGTTCGTGTTTGTATCACATTTGTGTTGACGTATATTAAGGTTTGCCTTATGTCATATCCATTGTGGCAAGCTTGAATGATTAACTGCTTCTTTATCGTATGTCACAAAGTTCATTACATGTGTCGCACCAAAATCCTCGTAATAACATGCCGCTATACTACTTTCTGTACGAAGAACTATTCATGCGGCCCTTAGTTTAGCTCTGTACATATCAGCGATGCCGATTTCGTGCCATGGGCCGATAAATTTGGTAGATGGAATTAAGGCCGCAGTAATGACGTCGTCTACTTGCTGTCTTTCGCCGATGCGGAACGTGGTAGATGTAAATGTAAGGCATAACTACAGCTCGCTTTATAATTATTATCGACATAAGTTCCGTACACTGAATAAAAATATTCACAGGGTACCTTATAGATTCGTGTAAGACGACTCGAGGGCGAAATCCATCAGCTGCTTTTTCTTCTCAGTCATTGATTCTCTCCCGCCCCCCTCCGCAAGCCTTTTTACACCTAACGTGGTTTTGCACTACCTCCAAGATCAGAAGCATTACAAGCTTTCTGCAGCCCCCCTGGTTTTACACTGCCTCCGGGACCAACCCACCTTTGACCAAGCGACGGTTCCATGCGATGACATGTGACGTAACGGTATGTGACGTCATACGTCACACATTTCGGCAACCTGTGAGGTCATGACGACGTCATATGGTGACGACATCACGTGATGACGATTTCTTTTTTTGCATCACTCGTGTTGACGTCGCCGACGTCAACATGATGAGGCATCTGAGGCTTTCGCCTTAAAGGGGCCCTGCCACACTTTTCCAAGTAACCATCGAAGGGCTTCATCAAATGAGTTTATTGCCTGACGGATCGACTACCGCAACAATTTTTAGAACAAGTACGAGGGGAGTTACAGATATTTGTCGAACGCTTGAATCGCTTTATGTCTCCTTTCGTACCGGCGAGCGCGCTCAAAGCTACGCGGAAGGGGGTTGCGGTGGTGGAAGGGTTGACAAGGGGGCAAGAAGCTAGGCCCGTTTGATAGCGCATGTCATTACCTCAAGCACTTTCTTTTGTTTTTTTTTTCTTCGAATGCGCGGCTTACTTTCAGTGTGTTCGCGAGCGGGCGCGCTAGAGCTACTGCATATGCTACATAAAGGTAGCATATGCAGTAACTCTAGGGCGCGCGGGCACGCAGCGTCGTCCCGCGGCGGCCGCGCTAATTATGCAGCTCACGATGCTCAAATCAGCCAATGGCCTCGGACTTTGGGTTTACGGCACGGTCGTTTGGGTTTATGGAATCATTTGTCGAGAGAAGAGCGAGCGATTTCTAGCTGTCTTTGAGAATTAATTGTGAATAACAGGCCTCATACCGCGCTATAAAGTTTGACATGTTCTCAGGAGTCTCGACTACCGATCGGCAGCGTTTTCTGACCATGCTGAAAAAGTGTTGCAGGGCCCCTTTTATAACCTGGCAAGCCACGTAAGTGTCATCATGTGATACGCTGTGCTCCATATTGTTGTGTATCATGTCGAGGTGCAGTAGCGGGAGATGTAGAGGTGAGGAAAACAAGCTATTCTCTTGCTCTGTTCCATATCGCTCTACTGAGCGTGACCCCCCGTGGCACAGGGCGCGTTCAGAGTACGCTAGTAGCTTAGTAAATACGAGGCCAAGACGTATCCATACCAAGCAAATAGCACGTTTTTTGGTCAAAACCGGATAAATACTTACAAATATAGTTCATGTTCTCGAACCTGAGATTTTTCTACAACGTTCTGGCATCCAGACCACACTATGTAAGCTCGACGGAGGTAACCGAAGAATTCAACTGTTAGTATGTTCCGCAGCTGAGTACTTTCGAAAACATTTTGGTAACTATCTAGCTAGCAAAACCTTTTTACGTGTTCTTTGTAGAGGGCATTATTGCTTCCAACGCTTTCAATACATTGTTTCACGATGGCGGGGGACATTTAATTTAGTAGCCTGCAATCCTGTTCTGTCCATGGTAGCCAGCTAAGCGTACGGTAAAGGAGTAGTGTTCTGTTGAAAACGTTGAACAAACGCATGTCGGTGCACAATAACAACGAAAGCCGTTTCCTGGGGTTTGTGGTTTAATTGGAGCACCTGCTATTTCCCGTAGTAAATACAAATTTAAGTAAGTGTTGTTCAGTGCCTATAACTATACGCAGCTACTCGGCGGAGACCTTCAGCGCACGTGCTACCTGGCACGCTTATTGCCGTTGTCAGCTGTTCGCATTGCCAGCTGTTCGCTGATCTACGTGTTCTCTCAAAAAGCGTAGACGACGCGCCTTAGTAAAAATGTGCAGGACGTGGTCTCAGGTTGATGACTTAGCTGTGCTATTTGTCGCTTACAAGCGGCCTTGGCCAGTGGATAAAATCTGCCGGTTACAAGTCGAACATTCGGAGTTCAATTGATATCTGGAATCACATATGTACATTTAGGAGGCAACAAACAATAATGGAACCTCGTAGAATCGTTTAACTTCTTGTAGTAATTTTATCAATTCAGCTGTTAAAGCGAGTTTCGCCCCGGTTTTCATGTGCTGTTGAAGTCCGGCGTGCGACAACGCAGTGAATATAAAAGGGTAAAGTCAACGCAACGTTTGCTGGAGCTTCGAATTTCGTTCGAAGGTCAACAATAAATGCTTGTAAATGACAAGTTAAATTGCGTATATCTCACTGAAAGACATAGGACGACTTTATGCGCACGTTTTGTTGGGGGCGCACCAAATCTCAAAGAGCGGCTACCACCACATTCTGCGTAAGAGAAGCGAGCTGGCGGTATGACGAGTATTTTTTTAGATGCGTAGCAGCTCTTTGACTAGCCTGTGTAACGCTGTCCGTCCGTCCGCACAAACGCGAGGCAACGCGCTTCGCTCGGCGCATGTGTTGGAGCGGTGCCAAGTAGGTCACGCCGCAGCTGGGCGTTGACGTCACACACCCCTCGCACGCTTCACTCGCAGGTGCGCGCGTACGTCACTCTCTCCCTCACCCGCCGGAGCGCCGCAGCTGCCGGCTCCAACACCCGCTCGCCTCCCGTGTCTGCGTTTCAAACAAACATTTACACCAGTAAACGCTACACCGAGTTTCGCTTCAAACGAATCTTCCAGCGCTCACCGCAGCGCCCGCGTTAGGGCCGTTCAACCCGTGACGCCACCCGTGCGCAACGCTGCTGCTTCGCATCCCATCAGCGTTCCCTTCGGGGAGATGGTCCAATTTTTGTTAAAGTGGTGTAATGAAAAGCAGGACGAAGGACACAGGGACGGCGAAGACGAGCGCTGTGTCCTTCGTCCCGCTTCGCGCTACGCCAGCTTAACAAAATATGGAAAACCAACTAGCCCTAACAGCTACTCTTCTATGGTATACGACCAGAGTGTATAGGTATATACATGCCTTTTAAGAACCGCCTCCAAATAGACACGCTTAGCGCTTCTGAAGGGTTAAAAAAGCCGCTTGCGCTGCTCTGCTGGCAGTCAAGACTGTCAACAACAGCAACAAGCATGTTTCAAATTACACAAGGCTTTCAACACTGGAACGAAAAGAAAAAAAAAATGCGTCGTTTGTACAGCGTCACCACACTGCTTGCACGTTCCTCAAAAGCTGCTCGCGTGCACCACACGTATCTTAAGCTCACTAACCTTTCGAAGCCATCTGCGTATCCTGGTAGAAAGCGACCCACTGAAAGTATGGTGCGCTGGCATGCTGGCGCACAGTGCTAAGTACATCCAAAGCTTTATATACAGCTGCTCGCAATTTTTATGAATGGTTTTTTTTCATGTACCTTTCACAGCTGCGTATATGGGGTATTTAGATGAAAACATTTAAGTGATATGGCAGTGTTATCGCCAGCCGTAATGGGCTGGCGAAGCGTCATCGAAAATGTGTCCGTGACCTCTGTATTCTCAGCGCCTCCATGCGGGCGCTATCAAACCAAGTGCTTTGATATGGATACTGCTTTTTCGAAAACATAAAGGTTGTATCGGAAACGGAGTCGCACTGGAGTGCGTTGTATAATACACGCGTCACGTTATTCCCGGACACCACGTGTCGAATAAAAGGGCTTTATATACGAACAACCGCAGAATTTTTAGGAGAAAGTACACACTTGTAAGCCTGATGGGCATCCGCATGGGCGTGCGCAGGGTTCCCCGTAAGGGCGGGGGGGGGGGGGGGGGCGAATGTTCATCGCAGCGCCCCCCCACCCTAATAAGTCAATGTATGGGGCAGATTTTGCGCCCCCCCTCTTAGGTGATTAGGGGGGGGGGCGCCCCCTCGGCCCCCCATGTGCGCACGCCTATGGGCATCCGTTTTAGCTCAATGAGGCATGTACAATATGTCATCCAATACACACTATGGATTGTGAATACACACTATGGATTGTGAACAAGGCTCCCGTGTGGGAGCGGAAACGTCCTTTTAAGAATACATTTTTTACTTTGGTTGGCGCTGTGTTTTCTTCGTTCACTATGGTATCCACTGTGACGCAGTGAGATCTCTGAAGCGCGACTAATCTCACTCTGACAGACAAACTTACTGAGATAGGACTCTCCTAACGGCACGCGCGATTCTAAATTTAGCACCGATTGCGTTATGCACGGCGTGACATTGGCGCCATCTGTGCACGCGACACATGTAGAAAAGGAACTGGAGAAAAGGAAGAAGATGATGGCTTTCGTCTTCGAGTCTCCTTAGGCGATGGCATAAGGGATCCTTTGAGTTTTCCCTTGCTTTGATCACGAATACAGGTCGAGTTTCTTTGGCCACGGATATAGCTCGAAAGCTAATTATAGGTTACATGTCCAAAAAAAGAAAGATCGACCTATATTCGAGTAAGTACGGAACTCCCAGTATTCGGAATTGAGTTTAGCCAAAGGCCAAATTTCGGCTCTCAGTGCGTCATGCGTGGTACATAAGTGCGCCATCTGCGCTTGCGACACACGAATGATCGAGCAATGACTTCTTTCTTCTATTTAAGGATACCAAATTATGCATCCTGTTCATATGCTTGCAAATGTTTACACGGTGTTGCATGTTTTCGCCACATGTGGTTTTCGCAAGCGACCCCTTTTGACCCCCATAAAAAATGTTCAACGCAAGGAAAAGAAATAAAGAAAGCGGTGCTAAGCAATAAATCTTCCAATGTCCTATATTCTAGCTGTCCGTTTCATACAGAGTTGTTCTACAAGCACCTGTAGCTCGTAGGCGGGCAGTGTATGATGACTAAGGCTTTCGTAAGGGCCACCTGGAAGGCCGTTATTGGGACACAGCGCTTCAGAAGTATGTGGTATGCACAGATCGGGTTCATGTTTGTGTTCCGTTTGTGTTCCCGCATATTTTCGTTTGCCTTATATCATTTATATTCTTGCAGACTGGATTGATTAATGCTTCTTTATTACATGCCACAAAGTTCATTGCCACACCAAACTTTATTCTTCTTTATTCACATGCCACACCAAACTATTCCTAATGACCTGTCACTACACCGCTTTCTGTGTGAATAATTTTCATACATGTATAACGAAGCGGTTCTAATCGTAGCTCTGTACTGATAAGCGATGCCAATTTCGTGCCATGGGCCGATAAATTTGGTAGATGAGAATAAGGCACAGTAATGACGTGTCTATTTGCGGTATTCTAAGCGGATGCGGAACGTTCTGTACGTAACGTATAACTACAGGCCGCTTTATAATTATTATTGAAATAGATTCCAAACACTGCATAAAAACTTGGAGGATGCTTGAGCTTTGCTTTCAAGAGTAGAACGCGATGGCTTAATCCGAACGTGTTCGTATCGCCTTCCCAATAGCTAGCCTGCCTTCGCTTCTCGGCGGAGACCTAAGCCGTGCCGCAAGGCAAGACAAAGTGCGGACGCCCTCCGGCTGCAATATCCATGCATGCGGCGCACGAAACACAGTCACACGGCGAGGAGATGCCGTTTAAAAGCGCGCCCCGTGGGTGCGTTGCGCCATCTCGCGGGTGATAATCAAGGCGCTGAAGAACCTCCGAGATGTGCGTACCATGAATGCTAAATGGTGTATATAACATCTCCAGGCCTGCGCCGAACACGCAGCACGGTCACAGCCAAAGCTGGAAGAGCGGCCTTTCTTGAGCTTGTTGTACACTCTCTTGGGGCAACAAATACAAGTGCACTTGAAAGGTACCTACTACGCGATAAATCATGAAAATTTTTTGGAAGTAAGCAAACACCCACAATGCCATTGTTCGTCACTCTGCGGAGATACGTGCTACCCGCTACACATATGTGAGGCGTTATGTGCACTGTATTTATGCTGTGGCTGATGACGATGAACACTTATGCCTGCGCCCTTTGTAATGGGTTGGAAGCATTCCACGACCCACTGGTTGCGCAATTCGCATTGTGTGATGCCTGGTTGTTATTTTACTCTTCTACCACGCTACAATACATATGTCAACGCGATTCCTTGCTCGACATGACGCCTGTATAGGGCCTTTTGCGAAGGAGTTTCAAGCACCGGCGTGGCTCTGTCTGTGGTAGAATACTTGACTGCCACGCAGAGGTCCCGGGTTTAAATCACATCCGATCCTGGATATTTTTTTCTCATTTCGCGCTATAGTGGTTACGGACATCTGCGGCGGCGACGGCGCACAACTACGGCGCGAAAATCGGCTGTTGTTGTGATCCCATAACAGCTTTCGCTGTAAAATAGCTCGTCGTTAGTATGCTATAGGATGTGTGCGTTGCAGCCGAGCGGCTAAACAAATCGTGCCACGGAGCGAGGGGTCGCAGGTTCGAATCCCCGGTCCCACTTGAACCGAACATTTTACAGCGAAAGGTGTTATGAGATCACAACAGCCGATCTTCGAGCCATAACCGCTGTCGCGCGAAACAGGAACTAATGAAATGAAAAAAAAAATGTACACGATCGGATGGGATTTGAACCCGGGCCCTCTGCGTGGCAGTCGAGTATTCCAGACTCCTTCGCAAATACGCCCTATATAAGTGTCATGTCGGGCCAGGAATCGCGTGAACATATGTAATATAGCGCGGTAGAAGAGCAAAATAGCAACCAGGCGTCACAAAATGAGAATTGCGCTACCAGTTGGTCGTTGAATGCTTCCATTCCATTACAAAGGGCTCAGCCATAATTCTTCATCGTTATCAGCCACAGCACAAACCAAGTGCACATAATGCCTTACAGATATGTAGCGTGTGCCTTGCTTCTCCGCAGAATGGCGAATAATGGCGTAGTGGGTGCTTCCCTACTAAAGACGCCGCCACCGACACCCACAGACACCAGAATTTCAACGATAGGAGCGCTTTAACGCTATCGCGTTAAAAAATTCACAGGTTCCCTTATGCAATCGCGTAAGACAACTCGAAGGCGAAAACCATGTTCGTCTTTTTCTTCCCAGTCGACATAAGGATCCTCATCGCCCCCCTCCGAGAGCTGTCTGCATCTAACGTGGTTTGGCAATGCCTCCAGGATCGGAGACATGGCAAGCTTTTATGGACATCACCTGGTTTTACACTGCCTCCGTGATCGGCCCACCTTTGACCAAGCGACGGTGTCATGTGATGAAGTCATCATGTGACCTAACGGTATGTGAGTATGAAAGGAGGTGAATTGTCAGAGCGGATCGTTTTTCTGTGTTATACATAACTAATGAAAGCGACAGACACGGTAGTGACGTCATAGTGACGTCATCACGTGATGATGACTTTTAGCATCACTCGTGTTGACGCCGACGCCGCCCCCACGGGACGCCGACAGTCAATATTCGCGTTTGATGAGGCATCTAAGGCTTTCGCCTTAATACATAAATCAGCAACACCTCTGAGACCCTACGTCGCAAAAGAACTTCGCTGCAAACAAAGAGTGGTGAACAGAGCAATGTAACTGTCATCAAATGTTGATACTAACCGAAGAAGGAAACTTAGATGACAACGTAAAACAAGGAAGAGCAATTAGCGTGTGAACATTGAATAGTGCGCATTTAGTAAATATGAATGTAGGGTATTTTATTTGTTTATTTATTTATTTATTTAGGAGTACTGCAGGCTTTAAAAGGCCCAGGCAGGAGGGGAAAAGTACAAACAAAAGTTCAAAGTGTGCAAGTTCCAAGAATAATAATATACAAGGAGGATCTATACAAAGCAACAACAAAGTGAATCTACCAACAAGTAAACGAGCACTAAAAGAAATGTGATACAAAGAAAAATAATATACAATATGAGAAGATAAACAATACATGACTATCTAATCAATGTACAAAGGAGTTAGCAAAAAAAGTAAATGAACAAAATACTGGAGCACTGCATTGAAAACGGAAGGGCTAGATTTAAGATGTAATGGATGCGATAGTGTCGGTGTTGCTGAGTGTATTAAGAGGTAGGCTGTTCCAGTCGGCTACTGTTCGAGGGAAAAAGGAATACTTGAAGATGCTGGTTCTGGTATTGTAAGGCGTTAATGTGGCAGAGTGGCGATGTCTTCTTCGGCGAGCAGTGAGAGGCTTTATATAAGGTTCAGGAGAAAAAGGCAATTTCATATTATACAATAGGAATAGAAATTTAAGCCTGTGAATTTTTCTTCTTAGTTGCAAGGACTGAATGTTGTGTTGGGCCATTAGGTCACTTGGAGAGTCACTGGAGCGATATTTAGAGAAGGTGAATCTAACTGCTTAAAGTTGGATCCTTTCTAGCGCATCGATGTTAATTTTATTGTAAGGATCCCATACGATAGCTGCATATTCAAGCTGAGGACGGACAAAAGAGGTATAAGCAGTTAGACGGGTCTCGGCAGGAGCGTGTTTTAATTTGTGTCTGAGGTAGCAGAGTTTTTTTAAGGATGAGTCGCACAGGGGGTGAGAGATGTGGGAGTTCCAACTGAGATTATTAGTTATGATGACACCTAGGTACTTATATTCATCGACCTCTGTAAGTGGCATGGATGCAAGATTATAAGTAAACGCAAGTTTATTAATTTTTTCGTGATTTTCATAAATACTGTTTAATCAATATTAAGCTGCATGTCCCAGCGTTCGCACCATGTTAAAATTTTTTGAAGGCTGGAGTTTAGGGTGATTTGGTCTTGCTGGCAGGTGATTTCACTACAGAGTAAGCAGTCATCAGCGAATAATTTTATCTGTACAGGTTCAATAATAGAGTCAACTATGTCATTAATATATATGTTAAATAATAAAGGTCCAAGAACGCTTCCTTGGGGAACCCCAGAAGTTAGTATTTTCACGACCTGTTCTGTAATTTATTTATTCTTTTTTTCCGAAATACTGCAGGCCCAAGCGGGAGGGAATAATACGTAATAAGCATACATCTTTAACAACGCACAAAAGTAAATTACATTGGAAAGGGTACCAAACACAATACCTGCGTGTACAGTATGCCCGCAGGCATTGTATTTCAAAATCAGTTGTGAAGAACTGCAGCACACTTCTCTCGTTACGATGTTTTTCATATTTCTATTTTATTTGTTCCTTATTGTGTTTATGAATGTCTTTTTTTTTCTCTACCTGCGCAGCCGGTGCATCCACTTAATTTGAGTCTTTCCGTTGTAAACGTCAATCTGTGATATGCTGGCGCCGTAGCAGCGCGCAGCTATCGCTGTTCTGTTACACACGAAGTGTACATGTTGGACACCATCTTCTATTAGCCAGCCATATTTCACTTGGTAAAACTGGAGCTTCCCGAGTTGGAAATTAAATTGAATCGTTATTTTCACTCGCGCTTTATCGACAACGTCTGTGGTTTTCACATTCTTGTAACTTTACGTCCAAGAACGTAATGAAACAGTGTTGCGTCAGTGTGGCGTCATGCGTCCGGCTGATCGTTCTGGGGGGTCTGTCATTTTGGCTCTTATCAGCGGTGCTCGTATTTCGATGGAGACGAAATTCTAGAGACCCGTGTAGTGAGCGACGTCAGTACACGTTGAAGAACACCAGATGGTCGAAATTTCAGGAGCACTCCACTACGGCGTACCTCGTAATCGAATCGTAAGACGCCAGATATTAATTAACTTGCTCTTATATTTTGCTTTTCATCCTAGATGCAGATGCAGCCGTCAATATTAGGGTTGTCGTGAATCAAGCGCCCTTGCTCCCTTGTTGCTCGTCTTGTTCTGTACTGCCCCAAAGTAGTTCGCGTTTCTGTAATTTTGCCTGTGAGTAATCCGTATGTATAAAGATCCTGAACCATTTGAGTTCTTTTTTTCGCATTCTCTAGTATTGTTTTCTCTTTTTTTTTTGAAGCTATGATCTTTTCCGGCAGGAGGTGACGGCGAGAAATGATCAGCATACTGAAAGAAAGCTTCAACGTTCCACTGTGACAAATCAGATTACTGGCGCGATCCCTTTTGACAATATATCGAGTTCAACAGGGTTTGTGGCAGGCAAATGCGTTGGCGTTGATAATTAAAGAAAGGCTCTCGAAGTCAATGTAACACGATTGAAGATACATTGTAAGAAGTATCATGAATCAGCTAACTATCCTGCGTTCAGCAGAATTGCATGTCATCGTACGTGTTACCATGTACGACCACATGTTACCGTACTTGTTACCGTACATATTGCAGCCCTAACTCGTACAGTAACATTCTTACTAGGACATCAGCTCTTTGTGTGCTGTAATAAATGTTCTTAACAACTACCTAAATGCACACATCAAAACGTTCAATATTTGAAAAAGCGATGACTTAGTCCTGAGCCTCGTTTCCACCGAATATTTCTTTTGAGGCGGTACACCTCTACAGTACGATTTATTTCGTAGTGCTCCTTTTAGAGCGACGAAGGCATCGCAGAGGCGAGTGAATTCACATAAAACGTGGTGGTTTACACAAGAAATTGCTACGACACACAACCAGTTAAAGTAGACTTCAACGTTGAAGGATCAGTTGAAGATCAGAACGTTGAAGATCACAGACCATGGCCGCCGCCCACTACTTCCGCTGCTTGTCCTCTGCACCGGCAGTTGGTTGTGATGACAAATTTTCAGCATTTCCTCACCTTTCCAACGCGAGCTCAAGACTAGTCAAGGAATGCGGAGTTTCGTTAGTTGCATGGTCAAGTCATTCTGGCAATGAACACGTCTTCACCAGATTCGTTCCGTTACTGACACTCGTTGCCTTGTCATCAGGAACCGTGCTGACTATGTTATCAACTAATGTAAGAAGCTTTGCACAATTGAAATAAGAGCATAACAAAGATTTATGGTGCGTGATCAAGAAGACACTAACTTTTCATGTAGCACGTGTTCTGTTTTGCTGACGTGAGCAGGAGTGGCTTAGTACATACAAACAGTATAAAAGGATGAAATACTTATCGAAGTTACTGTCGTGCTGGAGGTTTGTGCTCATTTGTATGCCGGTGCGGCATTCACTCTTGGAACATGAGTAAGCATGTTTTCCTGGAGCTGAGGTCACAGGGTCGATCCCGGCCGCGGCGGTTACATTTCGATGGAGGCACCGTTAGCGCCTCCTCAATTGCTAGCCACAGGATTCTGCCAGTCAGGGGTGTGATTGCCACTTAAGTGTATGTATGTATGTATGTATGTATGTATGTATGTATGTATGTATGTATGTATGTATGTATGTATGTATGTATGTATGTATGTATGGTTTTTGTAATAGGATATTATAATAATGTGATACTTCATGGGACCTTACGTGCCAGAACCACGGTATGATTATGAGGCACACCGTAGCTAAGGATTCTGGTTAAGCTTTGGCCACGTGGGGTTCTGTCATGCGCACCTAAACCTAAGTACAGCGGTGTTCTTGGATTTCGTCAACAGCGAAATGCGGCCGCCGAGGCCTAGAATTGAACCGGCGTCCTCGAGTTTAAAATGCAATAATAGGGAGTTTTCGAATAGGGTACGCAAAGCTTTGCGCTAGCGTTTGTCGCCACTACGTATGCGTCATACGCTATCCTCTTGCAGTCCCCCGTCAAGCGACGGCAATTGGCCGCGAGATCGAGCGGAGTCGCCGCCTAGCGGCTTCTGGCTGAAGCGCCTAGTGTGGATTGCTCCATGCGTCGTATGCTAGCCCCGCTGTGTTAGCATGTAGGCGTACGTCATGCAGGTCCTCAAAAGGCGGTTTGTTCCGTTGCGTTAGTGCAACTCTAATCACTCGTACGTATGCCTAACACGATGTAAAGAAGCATTTGGCCTTGATCGGCTGTATATGTACTGTAATAAGATCAGTGAATGCACTTGTCAAGAGTGCTGTGTGTGGTCGTCGTACCCTCCATTCACGAGAGTCATATCAGTGTAGGTGCCGCTTTGTGGTTCAAGCGCATTTCAAAGTGCACTTGGCGTTGCCCTAAAGATGAGAAGTATTAAATCTCATGTGAATATAGCCTTTTAGCGGCACGGTGGTAAAAAAAAAGGCTCGCATGTACTTGAGCGTTGTGGTTAGGTGTTGTTTATACGTTACGCGACGAGCTTTAGTTGTGTACGGTCCTGGTCTCACTAGAGAGAAATATTTCTGTTAAATCACGTCTGACACTTCGGTACTTAAATTGTCCCCTATAAAGAACAGAAAATGAAATGACATGGAAATCGCAAAACTGAGTTGCCTTGCGCAATGTTACCTTGTGGCGAAATTTATACAAAAACACCCATGTACTTAGATTAAGGTGCGCGTTAAAAAGCGCTGATGGTCAAAATTAATCCAAACGGCGTAGTTTACATTTATGTCGTAGTAATTTCACGTAAAGCCACATCTTTTTTTCTCTACATTATCTTGAGCGTTTGTGTTGCGTTGTTTAGATTGACGGAAAGCAGCGGACATTATTCGTATGAAAAAACGTACTTTGGTCCCGTAAAATAACCGGACCTTTGTTCCGTTACTGTCGTGCAAGTAATCAATCGAAGAAGTTTCGGTGCTGTACAGTTACCTTTGTGTACTGTTACTGGAATAAAAACAAGCGTGTGCGTGTTAAACGTCTCCGTAGCGCTAAAGCGCTGTCAGCCACGTAGCTTTTCTCAGTAAACCTATAAACTGTCCTACATTTCATGGAGAGCTGAATAAGAAATGCAAATGAATATTTGACCACGCAGTGCACAAGGTGCTATTTCAACTCATCGTGCAGGAATACGGGCTTTTTTTTGAGGGGCATCAGAATGAACAAGAAGTAAATAGTTAATTCAGTCGCGCTATACAGCAGTGCGTAGCAGGTGGAACACAAGCTAAACATGTACAAATAAAACAACAAGAAAACGTCACCCATTGCGAAAACGCTGACTGTCGCCGAAGGCGAGCAACCCGTTCGTTGGCAGAATGCACTTCTCTCACAAGTAATTGTAACGTTCGGCGCTCTTCGTGCATTAATTCGGGAATCAAGAGCGCACATATTACCACAAAGCTGCAGTCAACGCATTTTGTTTGCCGGAAATCGGGTCACATCGCTCACAACGAAGCGCTGTTGTGCACGTCTGTATACGCGCCGACAACCACCTATCCACACTAGCGCGGCGACGGTGCTGCCACCTGTAGCCCGATCTCGCGGCGAATAGCGGGCGTACGCAACGAATGCTATTTTAGCGTACGCTGTTCTAAAACTGCCTATTATAGCGGAAAAAAAGATACACAGCTTCCACTGAGTCACGCAGTGCTGGGGCACAGCACAGCTGGTCGGCACTCCGCTGGTCCTGGTTTGACTAAGTGTACGCGTGCATTCACACCCCGATGCACGAAGTGTTCACGTCATAGGTCGGCAAACTCACTCATGAGTCGACTCACTGACTCAGATCGGGGGTGAGTCTGAGTCTGAGTGAGTCCGGGTGAATAATATTTTGGCGAGTTTGAGTCCGAGTCAGTTCGGTTGAAAATTTGAGTGAGTCTGAGTGCGATAGAGTCCAGTTAAGGAAAACATTGGTGTGTGTAAGTCCGAGTGAGGTCCACATTTTGTTGCCGACTTATGGTCTTATCTAGTCATCTTCAGCATTACTATCAGCCTTATATTGGCTTACGTTTATACTCAAGTCTATTCACACATATCTCAGCACACTACCATTCATGCGCCACCTCAAATTTATTGATCAGATGCGTGGGTTAGGGGAAGGGGTGCCATGATCTCCCCCCGCAAACTCTTTCATGGAAAGTTTTCGATAAAGATAGCTTGTGTTAGTCGCGTATTTTATAAAAGTGTCCTTACTGGATCGATATATGATAATGATGAGATACGATGTATGATGATAACTCGTAACTGAAGGTACAAGATCAAAAGGCATATCGTAGAGCACTCACTGATTATGTGAGATATTGGCGTTAAAGAGGATTGACACCATGACCGAAAAAGCTAATTTTACGCCAACGGACTCGTGAGTCGACTCACCAAGACTCACTCAGACTCAGACTCAAGGCTTCACCTGAGTCTGAGTGAGTCTGGATGAGCAATATGTTGGTGAGTGTGAGTCTGAGTGAGTGCGGCTGCGAAAAAAATTAGTGAGTCTGAGTCTCAGTGAGTCCGGTTGAGGAAAATTTTGGTGAGTCCGAGTCCGAGTGAGTTCTCAGAGCAAAATATACTTCGTGAGTGACTGAGTGAGCTCCATTTTTTTTTTGCCGACCTATGGTTCACGTGGTCACATTGTAAATCACGGGTATTGGCTAGGTATCGGTCGGGTTCGATTGGGTGTTTCTGTTTCTTTCTACTTATTTATTTCTGTCTTCATGTATTTCTCTCGCTTTCTCGCTCTTTCTATTTTTGTTCTATTCTTTCTCTCTCTATTCTCGCCTCCTCTTTGTTTCTATCTCTTTCTATATCTCTCTATTTCTTTCTCTTTCTGTCTTGCTCTGTTTCTTCTATCTCGTTTTTGTGTCTGTCTGTGTCTATTGGTTTCTCTCTCTGTCTACTTGTTTCTATGTATCTTTTTTTCTCTTTCTTCTATTTCTTTTTCTATATTTATCTTCTTGCCTTTCTTTCAATCTATTCTCTTTCTTTCTTTGTACTTGTTCCTTCACCCATCCGAGATATTGAATCCCACGCGGGATAAATCGGCGCAGCGGGAGTGCGTGCTCCTGGCGCACGTGTTCGAGAAGCGAAGGAGAAGATGACGAAGCAAGCAAGCGCCGGCACGATGATGGTAGTTTCTTCTCTACATCGCGAGCCGTACGGACGGCGGGCATAACAGCTTTGCTATTAAACGTCACCTCCATCTGTCCTTTGGCGCGGCGGTCGCGCAAACATCTTCTGAAGAGGACGACACCCTTTCCATTTGAGCGAAAATGTGGAAGGAGGGCAAATTTCGCAGGACAGCATTTGCGGAATATATGACACAAAAACATAGGGCTGTCCCATTTTCTGACCTGGAAAATAGCTTTATGTCAAAGAGAACTCTTGAATCAGTGTTGTATACAATGTCGCAATTTCATCAGAGAGGCGAACATCCCTGATAAAGTCCCTGTAGAAGAACGCGCAGCAATCACTTTCGTACCAAAAACAGGTGAAGGTGACAGGCGAATCTGGCAGGTCGCCTCTTTTGTAGATTCTTATCCTTAAATTGACGCTTCCGCCCCACGTACAGAGAGTGAATAGCAGCTGGATGGCAATCTACTCAAATCGAATCGCAGAACGTAGACGTCCGAACTTGTTCGTCACTGCCTAGCCGCGTTACATGTTTTTTTCGCTCATCCGGAAATCTGTGACAGGCCTCTGTATGCGAATAAAAACGAGCCATAAACTAGACATCGACGCCTCGAATACGTTCTACATGAATCATGAATTCCGAGGCAGCATTCGCTGTTTGCCTTGTGTAATTTGCATCGTAATTACACCGGACACGTACGGCGATCACGGGGTGAAGCGCGACAGCGAAATTTTCGCGTCTAACATTTGGTACGCGCTATTGCTCGAAATAACGGCGTCATGTCGCTACGAATCTGGTGAACAAAGGTGATGTCGACTGTGCTTTAAAGGGGTCACGAACCACCCCTCGGACTTGGTGATGAAAGACATGCTGCGGAAAGGAGACACTGCTATGAACACCTCAGCCAAATCTTGCAGTCGTTCGCGGCAAGACGAGTTTAGAAGCGCGGCGCGAAGTTGACGTTTTCTCAGGCGCTGTCTTTTAATACAGAGGCCTGCAGCCAGCTCTACAATGCAGGCAGTGGTAGTGCACATATTCAGAAAAAGAAAAGAAAGTCATACAGAACACATATGCTGATTATCAAATATGCAAAATTAATGTGCTTTTATACACAACAGTCACGCAAGTAACAAAAAGGAAAAAAAAAAGAGAAGATAATGCCGTTATTTATCATGCGATAATTGATTGATCATATGACAATGACAATAAATGACAATGACACACACACAGGAAGAGGCGAATGGTCTACACGAATCATACAGGGACATACACACATTAACTTCCGTTCACAAGGAGATTGCCTTGCACAGTCACATCAATGTCCTTTCTTAGCGATGACAAGTTTTCGTTTTTATTCTTCATTTATATGTTCACAAGGAGTTTACGTGTTCGCTGTGCTAGAAAAGATATCGCAGGTCCTTGACGTCCGGTCTCTGCACAACCAAGATCCGAGCATTTACTGCTTTGACAGGCTGCGCCGAACGAAGGGATTGTCATGCGAGGAGAAGATTTCTGCGGGGACGTGCGCACGCTGCAGCGTCGCGGTGACCGTGCAGCTGGCTGACACTGGAAATTGTTTTGTCGTGATCTGGTGCATCGTCGGTGGTGTTCCACAAGTGGGATGGTTGTGTTTCTTGCAATGGTGGCGTCAGCGTTCTGTAACGACGCCGAATGGGCTAGACAACGCACTCATGTCGAAGTTAGAAGCTCTTGGTAATCCATCGTGGCTTCGTCTCCGTGTAGCGGTATTCCATCCTTTGCGTTACGCGGGACCATTTGCTGCATTCCAATATCACCATCTTTCCCTCGCTGACTGGCAAGGTTATCTCCGTCCTTTACATGCAAAGGTTGTATTTCTAAGGAAGCATTCTTGCCGACCGCTTCGTTGGCCTCGCGGCGTTCGGTCTGTCGAAAAAAAACAAACACGAAAGCTGGACAAAGATAAAAAATTGGGGGCGCTTAAGCTGCGCCTTTAAGAGTTGAACGCAATAGCGATATCCTGCCCCTAGTGTGTGCTTTGACCACTTAGTACATACTTCATATTGTATGTTTTTACTCGAGAAGTTCAGATTGTGCAATACTGCAATGTAATTGACAAATATATGCAACCAGAAGCAGTGTACACTTAATCAAAACATTTGAGGTCTTGCATTACAACGAGATACGGATTCGGGGTGTCTTGCTGTGCTCTTTGCGTGTTTTTATTACTTACGAACAAATCCCCCTTTTGACACCGGTTATAGCGAACAAATCGTCTCTGCAAGGCGACTTCGAATCCCGGCCGCGGCGGCCGCATTCCGATGGAGACAAAATGCTAGAGGCAAAATGGAGGCAAAATGCTACAAGGAATGAATCACGAGAAACGGACGCAGGAACACTCTAAGTAACAAACCGACCGACCTATAGACCATCTGACAACGTGATGTCATCTCATGCGCGATTTCAGCTTATACGTCGAGTGATCAGTCAACATTTCCAGGTTGTCGACTCTTGCTTTGTTTCATCTATTCCCACTCATAAGTAGGCGATCTCGTGATTCAGGAAGCAGGAGAGGGGCACGGTGAGGTGGATGTGTCTTACACTGACCTTCGATACATACCGGAGTAGGCCGACCCGACGCCAGAACTTGAAGACCGGAGGACTTGACAGACGCGCCGCAACGCGGATGTCATCAGTCGAAGAGGCTGCACGGGAAATTACAACATTAAACCATACAATGAAAGACGTATATACAACAATACCTTGGTTTGGGCGAGTTGGTCCATCATTAGTGAAAACTTGAAAAGCGCGAACGACGAAGACGAAACACATACAACAGGACTTGCAGGACTTGCAGGACTTACAGGACTTGCAAATCCTGTTGTATGTGTTTCGTCTTCGTCGTTCGCGCTTTTCACGTTTTCACGTATTTACGTTGCTGCGTCGCGTATAGGTATTAACCCCTTAAGTGTCGATTAAATTACGAAAAATTGTTGGAAAATTGCCAATTTTTTATGACGTGAAATGCTTCAGAAACATGTTAAAAACAGAAAAATACTTGCGAAAGCATGTTATGACCGATAAAGAATGCTGTATTCGTCATATTTCGCACCGTCATGTAATACCCAAGCCAGTAGCCAGCCAATTCTTCCGGGGGGGGGGGGGGGCACTTGCTGAAGGCTTTGAAAAACACCTATTTTCCATATTTATTTTCGGTAAAACACCCCCCCCCCCCCCGCCATCAGAATTTCGGGAGGGGGGGGTGCCGGTGCCTGGGCCCCTAACCTCACCACCCCCCCCTGGCTGCGGGCCTGGTAATAGCCCATACCTGGGGCATTTGATGTGTATTCCGAAAGAAATGACCCGCAACTCCAGAAAGTAAGGGTTCCATTTGACTTCCCGTGGACAAAATGTACAATTCCTCGTTAGTTCAATACAAACTATATGACGCTACTATCCTCGTGGTAGCGTTGAAAGCACGGCACTGCGCCATGTTCGTTGATAACGCGCGAGAAACGCAAGGTGCGTATTTCGCCGTTCAGTGTGTAGACTCTCATTCAGTAAAAGCACCAATCACGTGAACCCATGCTGCCATCTACGTTTTAAATAGGAAGACACCATTTGACGAGCTGGGCTCGTCAAAAACCTCTTGAAACATTGCGGAAGAGGCATCGCGAGCACAGGTCGTCATAATAAAAAAAAGTTACGTTTGCTCACGAAAAGCTCAGGTCGCCATAAGCGCTTAAGGGGTTAATATTTCGCCTAACCAACACAAAGTGAACCAAGCAAAGCATACGCAAAATCTGGAATCTGCAGCTTGTTTGGCCAACAAATCACCGGGAAATCGTAGAGAAAAGTACTTCGTGCTATACGGAGTATTCCCATTAGTGGCCGAATTTTTGGAGCGCACTGAGTGACGCTCGGTATTGGCGCATGCACCCGGATTCACCAGATACAGCGTTTGCTACCTCTTCCTTTTATCGCGGACTGACGCGCGGTCAAGGCCATAGCGCGGTGGTTGCACTTTTTCGCCTGAGTGTCAATCTGTCAATCATTAAACCCTCATCTTCACAGCAGTCAAGCCCGTGAGACAAGTCCTAGCTCTATTCTGATCTAAATTCACTAGAGGCTTTCCACATACATACATACATACATACATACATACATACATACATACATACATACATACATACATACATACATACATACATACATACATACATACATACATACATACATACATACATACATACATACATACATACATTTCGCGTAGCACCTTAGCAGAAGGTTAGTGTTGCTGGCGTGTTCGAGCATCCAGACCACCGGCCACGGACAATAAAGCCCCAACCACCTGTCGTTCCTAAGGGCTGCCTTGCAATTGGAAGGGAAGATAAAAGAGATCTAAATCTCAATATAAGCGTGCCCTGGCCGAACAATCCTTCCAAGATTGCTGGCGGCGTGTGCGCGCGTGTTGTAATCTTGCTGATAAGAAGCGATAGAGTGACGTCGTGTACGTACCGCACAGCAGGCTGAGCGATAATCCCAGCAGCACCGTCAAGCACGCCGTGAAGAGGCTGCACCAGTACGGGGACATGCGGTACAGGAGTAGCGCGTCTGCACTGTGGGCCAGGATGAAATCAGAGGAAATCTTTAGGCACGTACGAAATCCGCGATCTCATTCATTCGTTCATTCATTCATTCATCGCAGTGACAAGCACAAACACACTGAGTGGTCAGCTGATTTGTCTAATTAGTCTTCTGGGTTTTAGTGGTTTTACCGGGAATGGTATGTTGGTGAGCAGGTGAGGGAGAAAACCTAACGATAACATAGATATAAGCTCTCTGGTAAACTCTTAATGACGTCATGGGATTCAGCAGCTCCCGCTCGGTACTTTAATTGATCGCTCGTCGACAAACAACTATCAGGATAATCAACCTACTCACTCACTCACTCACTCACTCACTCACTCACTCACTCACTCACTCACTCACTCACTCACTCACTCACTCACTCACTCACTCACTCACTCACTCACTCACTCACTCACTCACTCACTCACTCACTCACTCACTCACTCACTCACTCACTCACTCACTCACTCACTCACTCCATACCAAGCTATATTAGTGACTACCGCTTATCTGCGGCACCCAGTACGTGACCTGCCTGACTCCATTGATTTCTGTAAATGGTATAATCATAGAACATCGGCTGCACCAGTTTACTCTCCAGTACATGTGTCTTTCAGTCTCATAGACCATAGATGTCGCGTTTAAGATTTTTTGTTACACCACTAATTGCGTGGTCCTGAACTTATTCTCAAGTTTCTCCATTAACCTCAGTGTTTCTGCCCCGTATTAGTGCCGGTAGAATACGATGATCGCTCATTTCTTCTTTTCGAGGATAGCGGTAAGCTGCAGATATAATGACTTGGCATTGCCTGTCAATGCTCCTTATTTGTTTCTTTATACCGTTTCAAAGTATAAGTAAGCCAAAAGCTAAACGTGGTCGTATTTTAGAACTTTATTCGAACAATGTCGACAAGACTATGGGAATACACGGTGGAACTAATGGCGTCATACTAACGTAACCTTCGTGCACTATTCTTTACACTGGTGTAAGTATTTGTTTGTCGAAAAACGAACACGTTGTATTTGAAGGTCAAGGAAATGCTAAAACAGACGTATTCTTAACACTTTCCCAGCGTCGATAACGGCCTAGGTATGAAATTTTGCTTACGAGTTTATGACGTCACACTGACACACGGATTCCAACAGGCCGTCGGAGGTGCAGTTGCACTTTCGTTTTTTTCTACCGCTAGTAGACCTCTTTCGCTCCAGATTATCAAAATATCTTTTAAAAGAACGCAAGTACTCAATGTTGCCTTCTATAGCATCCCTTTAATTGGCGTGTTCCCAATTTCCTGTCGCCGCTTTTCGCGCCGCGCATCTCTGCGTCAAGATGAAATTGCCTACTAGCCCAGCCTTCAACGCTTTACTATATAAATCGCCTTACTTTTCGAGGTTTCCATATGACGCTTCCTCGTAAAGTGTGTAGTTTTCCGCGCAGCTGTCTAAGCTGTACGTCATCCTCGCTGGTGTGATGCGGGATAAGAACCGGCCCGTGGTCTGCCATATCTGTAGAACGAATACGCCCAGGGCTGCCACCGCCGTGCCCTGGAACGAGAATGCGCCGGCGTCGACGCATTGAGAGAGAGAGAGAGAGGAAGGAAAGGCAAGACAGTTAAGAAATATTCCTATAGTTGCATAAATACCAACAAAGTGCCGGTGAAAAAATGCAGGAGCCCTTGCCCTATCGGCAAAAAAAGGGAAACGAAGCTTGGCGTGTGCACGCTTTCTTTCTTTCTTTCTTTCTTTCTTTCTTTCTTTCTTTCTTTCTTTCTTCTTTCTTCTTTCTTTCTTTCTTTCTTTCTTTCTTTCTTTCTTTCTTTCTTTCTTGCATGCTTTCTTTCACATTGCGCAATGCTTCCTACTAACTTCCTTCCTCCACGCCTCGAATTCGACCATCATCCACGTGCTTAGCAGCACAACACTATGATCGCCAACGATGACGGTTGTGCGTTCATACCCAGGCAACAATGAAATGTGACAACGTGAAATGACAAGTGGCTTCAATAAAAGATCAGATTGCCATATCAGAAACGGGCGATCGCTCAGAAGAAGAGCTAGCACTTCTCAAGGCCTTAATAGATGCCAAGAACAAGAAAACGCTGCCGACAATGCAGAATAATGCGCCTTTTGCCAGGAAGGACCACAGGATCTTTATATCTGGTTATCGTCATTATGCGCATGCGACGGAGGACGGCACCGACGGAAGCACAACGATAATGCTAGTTTTATCGCAAAATATTGCTATACCGTACATTCCAATCGTTTTAGACTTCTTTTACGAGCTAATTCAAGCCCATTTGTAATGTTCCAATCTATAAGAGCCAAATAGAACGTCTACTCATGAATACCGACTATAGTGGGCTATATAGATTTTAGCCGCAATATAGATTCATGGTATTTAGGGGACAGGAACACACTGGCAAAAGCATGTTGGAGCAGGCCCGACCATATTGGCAGTAGCAAAAAAGTGCGTTTTTGTCAGTTTCCGTTAAAGCGCATTTGGCTCTTTTAGAATAAAAAAACGCCGCATGTATAGTACATAATAGCGAGGGGTCGGAAAGGGAAGTGATGGTGACGAGGAGGAAAAGGAGGAAGGGAGGGGTTAAGCATAGCATATCCTTCTATAGCCTAGTAATGCCTGGTACAGAAAGGGAAGTGACGGTGAGGATGAATGATGTGAGGGTGAGGAGGGAAGAAAGGATAAGGGGAGAGGCTGATGCATAGCATAGCCTGCCTGGTATAGTATAGTATATCGCATAGCAAAAGGGTGGTGAAAAGAAGTTAGGATGAGGAGTGATGTGAGGAGCAGGGAAAGGAGGAGAGAAGAGGGTAAATCCTTGCATAGCCTTGTACAGTGTGGTACAGCAAGGGGGTGGGAAAGGGAATTGAGGGTGAGGAGGTGTGATATGAGGGTTAAGAGGAGGGAAGAAAGAAGGGGAACTCTGCCGGCTGCGCTGTTACATCAGTATTCGCAGCACTCTTGCATAGCTGCCCTATTTTTTTAGCTAATTGTTTCAATGGTTCAGCGTTTAAAATAGATTTCATTTAGCGTATGTGCTGATCAATCAGCTATGTGTAGTGATAGACACTATAGGAGAGCTGTATGCACGTTTCCCTATAATCTACTCTTTACCTGCATAAGTCTGCTTACTGACGTTATTGCTAGCTAAAACAAGTTTGAAATTACTAGTACCACTTTACCCTACTTTTCAGAAACCTCTATATACGCCTAGTAAGCACGGTTGTTGTGGATGCAATCTCATCGCAAAAACTCTGTATAACTGAATCATTTGCTAAACACCTGAATAGTTTCATAGGATGCATGTGCCCTTTGTTCAGTGCCTTTTACCGTGTCAGCAATTCTTGGTTTCACTGCGTCTTTCTCAACGCTTTGTTCAACACATGCAATGATGACTGTTGTGACTTCCTTTTCTTCGTCATTCGTCTACAGATGACCAAACATCATCATTATAGATGCTCCTCACGAGCTGACGCGTGCTCACGTGGCAGCGCTGGCTCGCCCTCTTCTTTTCTTTTTTTTCTAGTTCCATTAAAGCGGTTCATCTTGCAAGACGTGTTTTTGGCTCGATGTTCACCGCGCCGCAGTTGGAAGGCTTAGAGGTCCAACACATGGTGCCGAAAACCCGGGACCTTTAGACACCGCTGACATCATCGACGCACGGAGCCGCGACAGCTAAGAAGACGCGGCGCCTGCGACCTCAGCGAGATTCCCCGACTGCGTGCGACAGAATGGAACGACAGCTTAGACGACGCAACAGCCTGCGGTCTCAACTCGATGTCCTGTTGGCCGAGGCGGAAGGCAACTTGCGAGAGAATCGAGAGGTCACGAAAGCTACTGTAAGTGTACTCCTCGATCGAATCAGCTCCTTTTACGGACAGATAGAAAAAGTTGATGAGGCGATTTTTGAAGAGACGCCAGACGACCTGTTAGACAGCGAGACGTTAGACGCTGGAAAATACCGTGACAAGGTTGTTACCCTGACAGCGAACCTACGCGTCAAACTGAATGAATGTCTGTCGCCTTCAACCCCAGGCCCTACTAACGTTATTCGCCCGTTACCTTCCGGCAAGAGCAAGCTTCCGCAGCTAGAACTCCTAAAATTTGACGGGAACCGCAGACAGTGGCCGCGATTTTGGACCCAGTTTACATCAGCAGTTCACGACAACAGCGAGCTGAGCACAGCTGACAAGTTCAACTACTTGAGCAGTCTGGTGACCGGAGCAGCCGCCTCAGCTATATCGGGATTGCAAGCTACGGAAGAGTGCTATGCAGACGCCATTGAAATTTTAAAGAAACGTTTTGGAGATGAACAGATCATCGTTCAAGATCATCTACAAGGTTTGCTGGATCTCAAACCGGTGTCATCATCAGCAGACGTCCATCAGCTGAGGAAACTGTACGACAAAGTACAGGTTCATATTCGAAGCCTCAAGGCGCTTGGCACGAACTCGACAACTTATTGCACCATGCTGCGAGAAATCCTGTTAAGAGTTCTCCCGACTGACATGGTACTTCGGTTTCACGAGGCGCGCAAGGCATCATCATCAGCTGCAGCTTCTTCGAATACAGAAGATAACGAGCTTCAAATGCTTTTGGAATTCTTCGACCTTCAACTGACTTGTCGGGAAGCTGTGGCCGAACAAGAGATACACAGAAGTCGTCGCACACCAGAGAAAGGAGGATTAAAGCCCAGCCATCCACGAGACGTTTCCACGACAGCTGCTCTACAAAGCTCAGCTATTGGTCCGCAGAAGTGCCTGTTTTGCCGTTCCGAAAAGCATTCTGCTGAAGTTTGTGATAAAAAGGAGATCAGCCTCTCGCTCAAAAAGGAGATGCTTACCAAAGCTGGAAGATGCTTCCGTTGTCTAAAGCAGGGCCATTTGGCGAAAGATTGCAGAAGCCGGCTGAAATGTGGAAAGTGTGCGAGAAGGCACGCAACATCCGTTTGCGCATCGGAAGAGATCAGAAGCGACAAGGAGAAGGTGCTATCTGCATCGGTCAATCTAATCTCTAAGCAGCCAAGCTCAGTCGTAATGCTGCAGTCTCTGACGGCCACCATATCAGGAAACAAAACATCTGGTCGCTACCGAGTCCTTTTCGATGGCGGAAGTCAGCAGAGCTTCATTACAACGAAAGCTTCCCAAAGACTTGGCTGCGAAGTAATAGAAGAGGAGACGTTGACCGTAGGCGTGTTCGGTGGTGAAAACGCGCGGAAAACCATGCAGAGGGTGCGAGTATCGATTCTCCTTGCGAAAGAGGAAATTCCGATTTCAATCGATGCGCTGGTGGTGGACACAATATGCAGTGAATGCATTCCGGTACCAGAAGAAAACGTTTTGAGAGAAATGAACAAGATGCAGTTGGATACGCAAGCTCTCTCGCTGCAAGGAGTTGAAGACAAACAGATTGCGGTCCTCATTGGTTCAGACTATTATTGGGATCTAGTAACTGGTACCGTGAAGCCTGTGCACGAAAAGCTGAAAGCTGTCGAGACAAGACTGGGATGGACTGTTCACGGGCCGTTGTCTGCTACAACCAACGTAATACAGAGTGCCAGTGTCGTAGTCCTTCGAGCCACGGTGACAGAGCAAGACATCTCGAAACTTCTGACTCGGTTTTGGGATCTTGAAAGTATCGGGATCAAGGCCGAACACGAAGAAACGAAGGTCGCCGATTCAGTGCTGGAAAAATTCGAGAACAACATCAAGAAGAAAGACAATCGGTACGAAGTCGCGCTACCGGGGAAGGAAAGGGTCGACCTGGCAGAGAACTATGCAGTTGCAATCAAACGTCTGCACAGTTTGATGAAGAAACTTAACAAGGACAGCGAGCTCTTGAAAAGATACGATGAGACTATTAGACTGTACCTCGATGAAGGATCTGCTGAAAGAGTACCTGAAACAGAAGAGCATCCACTTGGACCCCTGTATTATATGCCACATCGAGCTGTAATACGAGAGGACCGATCTACTACGAAGGTACGCATCGTATTCGACGCATCCTCTCACGAATCTGGTTCAAAGTCCTTGAATGATAACCTGGAAGCTGGCCCAAATCTAAATCCCGACGTAGTGACCCTACTGCTTCGTTTCCGACGCTACAAGGTAGCGATGAATGCCGATGTCGAGAAGGCGTTCCTACAGATTGGCCTGAGAGAACCAGACAGAGATGCGCTCCGCTTTTTGTGGTTCAAAACTTCCCCACAAGTGAACAGCCCAATGCCGGAAATAGAAGTTTGGAGAATGACTAGAGTGCCCTTCGGAGCTACTTCAAGTCATTTCTTACTGACTGCTACATTGAAACACCACTTCAGGTCCGTAGAAACCCTCTATCCTGTGACAGCTCGACGATTGCAAAGCTCCATATATATGGACGATCTTCTGATTGGAGCCGACACAGCTGAAGAAGTTATCAAGATGCACAAAGAAATAATTGAGATCTTTAGGCAAGCTTCCATGAACATTCGCAAGTGGGCCAGCAACGATCCTCTAGTATCTGCCGCCTTCGAACAAGGAATCACTTCACAGGAAAAATCTCTTTGCTCACCTTCTGGACCTCTGAAAGTACTGGGACTTCATTGGAACAAGAAGACGGATACCTTGTCGTTCAAGCCCCAGGATATCCTTCAGTTCATACAGGAGCATCGGATTACAAAATGCTTTGTGCTTCAGGCTGTTGCAAGGATCTACGACCCTTTGGGGTTTCTCTCACCTTTCTTAGTACGGGCGAAAATCTTCTTACAAGATCTATGGAAGGAAAACCTCGACTGGGATGAGACATTGCCACCCAAGTTGCCTGCTGTCTGGCTGAAATGGAGCAAGGAGGTAACCAAGCTTAGTGACCTCAGTATTCCAAGGTTCCTAGCAGCCGGCGGAGAAGGCCCGTACCAAAAGGCAGCACTCCACATCTTTTCTGATGCAAGCGAGTCGGCATACGGGGCTGCAGCCTACCTTCGTACGGCCGACTACAGTGGCACCGTCCGGACTATGCTACTGATGGCAAAGACCAGAGTTGCGCCGTTAAAGACGGTCACTCTAGCGAGGCTGGAATTGATGGCAGCATTGCTTGCAGCCCGAATGTACGCGTACATCGTGAAGAATTGCGACCTTGGAATTGGTGAAGCAACATTTTGGTCCGATTCCCAGATTACACTTTGCTGGATTAACAAGGATCCCGTTACCTGGAAGAAGTTTGTGCGGAACCGGACGCAAGAAATCAGAACATTGACTGAGTATACCAGATGGCGATATTGTCCTGGAAAAGAAAACCCCGCCGATTTGCTCACTCGAGGCTTGTCTGCACTCAAACTTAGGCTGTCGCAGTTGTGGTGGTTTGGACCGACATGGCTTGCAATGTCTGATACGTGCTGGCCCGTGTACGGGGGAAGGATTGACATCGAAAACGGAAAGCTCAAGGCAACTGTGGAGTTTGGCCCGCATAGAGGAACTGATCAGCGGACGCGACAGCATTGTCAGGACCTGCTCTTTATGCTTGCCCGACGGCTCTGTTGTGAAGCGGCCCGTACAGCTACTTTACCCGTTGGAAGCCAACTAACGTCATCTGTCGGCGCGGGAGACTGTTGTGACTTCCTTTTCTTCGTCATTCGTCTACAGATGACCAAACATCATCATTATAGATGCTCCTCACGAGCTGACGCGTGCTCACGTGGCAGCGCTGGCTCGCCCTCTTCTTTTCTTTTTTTTCTAGTTCCATTAAAGCGGTTCATCTTGCAAGACGTGTTTTTGGCTCGATGTTCACCGCGCCGCAGTTGGAAGGCTTAGAGGTCCAACAATGACAGTGCGTAGCTTTTGACATCAGTAGCTACAGTCAGTTACAACCACCGAGAATGCTTAGAAGCCTGCTTGGTTAGAGCCTAAGTATAAATATGGAAGCTCTGCCGACAGCCGTCGTTGTCCCACCCAGGCAAAATTTCCTTAGGTGCGCACCCTATCTAATCGCATTTTCTCATTTTCATGACGTCAAGCGCCTTTCACGTATTTCATTTGGGTAGTCTTCAGATACTGACATGTACGTGTCGCTAGTTCTCGGTCGAAAACCCCATCTTCCTGCCAAATTTTTGCAAAGATTTCGACATCAGAGCTGAGACAAGGATACTATTTTAAGCTTTCAATTTTTAGTATGCGTACTATTTCTATCAGGATGAAAAATACTTACGGTTAGAACGGAAACCACCTAGCAAGACTTTCTCGCACAGATGAATGGCAAGCGCGCCACATTTTTGGGGCGGGGCTTGTATTTATGCTTACGTTGTGGAAGACTATATATAAATTTCGTTAAAGGGGTCCTGCAACACTTTTACAAATAACCGTCGAGTGGCTTCATTGCCGGAGCTGATTGCCTCACGAATCGACCGACGCAAAAAAAGTTTTAGAATCCGTCAAGTACGAGCGGAGTTACAGAGATTTGTCGCACGGTGTAATTGCTTTTGCTCTCCTCTCGACCCGACGAGCGCGCTCGAAGCTAAGCAAGGAGGGGTGGCACGGTTGAGGTAACTTGCGTCACGCTCGCTTCATGACCTCGAGCACTCTTTCGTTTTATTTATTTTTTCAACGCACTGCATACTTTCAGTGTGATCGCGAGCGCGAGCGCGAGCGCGGTCACGTGGCGGCCTTCCGCGGCGGCCTCAGTAATTATGCAGCTCACGATACTCAATTCAGCCAATGGCCGTGAAATTGGGTATTGGGCACGGTCATTTGGGCATATGGCATCATTTGTAGAAAGGAGAGGGAGCGATGTCTAGCTGACTTTGAAAATTAATTGCAAATTCCAGGCCGCGTGCTGCGCTATAATGTTTGGCTCCCGCGTTCTCAGGAGCCTCGACTACCAATGGGCTGCATTTTATGACCATGATGACAAAGTGTTTCAGGGCCCCTTTAAGAGCTGCGCGAAGGTGCCCTAGGCTGAGCCCTCGGTTTAGCCCTATCGGTTCCAGCGGGGCCGTGGCTTAGCGGTATAGGCTCGAGCTCCTGATGGTGTACTTCATCGTTCTAATAATGGAGCTTTCAAAGAAGTATCCTTCTTAAGAAAGTTCGCCTATTTTGGTGGGTAGTTGAAGGGGCCCTGAACCAGTTTTCCAAGTAATCGTCGAATGACCTCAGTATCGAAGTTTATTGACTCACAAATCGATTGCGGCAAAAATTTCTTGAACGCGTCAAGAATGGGCAGAGTTACAGGGTTTCGTCGCGAGCTTTAAGCGCTTAGCCCTTCTCTCGTACCGATGAGCTCGCTGGAAGCGAAACAAAGAGGTATGGCGCAGGGTAAAGAAGTTATCTCAACGCGCCTGATGACCTCGAGTGCGCGAGATGAACGCGATCGCTGTTTCCCGTTGTGATTCCCATGCGCGCTAGTGTGGCTACTATTAGAGTGCCTCGATGTCCTCCTCCCCCACCGCTCCGTAAAGAGTGGAGACAACCGCGTCGTCTGCTACGGCGTCCGCCATTTTCACGCCGGCTCCGATCTAGGGGCGCATTGACGGCGCGTGTGTGAGCTGTTTGCAGGCTGTACGGAGGCTTTGCGTAGACTATAATACTCCGGACATGCATTAATATGTTATCATGGTTTATGAAATCTTATTTTTGATAGTTTACTGTCTAACAGCACTATGAAATTCGCCGCTTCACGCGATGATATGCTGCTGCCCGAAACCACCTTTAAACGCCCTGTGGCCGCTTGTTGGCGTGATAGTTTATTTATTTTAAAACACAAACGGCGTCGTTTAACACCGGTTGATCTTGCTCTGCGGGTGTAAAATAGCGCGTCGCTTAGGCTTTAGTGTAAAGCAATGGGTAAGTGCGGTTCGAATCACCATATTACTGGGCATTTCCGCTCTTCAGGAAGATTTGCTCGGCGAAGCTGTGCTGGTTCAAAACAGTCATTATGCAGCAATGACGATAAAGTTACTTGAGGAAATGTCTACAGTAAAGGTAACCAATTAATAAATGACCAATGAATACGTGATTGCTGTCAGTATTTTGATCTACTTGCATATCTGTGTTATCTATTATCATTTAATTGTCACACGTATTTGGTAGAACTCCTGAGGCAAAAGATAACAAGCTAGCAAAATGACAATACTAAATTTCAACACGTAAAATAGCCATATCCCTCTCCGGCTCTACTTGACAAACGAAGAAAAAAAACTGAATATACATCACAAAGAGAAACGAAAATGTCTCAGTTGTGCCTAATGCACCAACACACGATTTCAATGTTCACTGCAGGCTCACTCCTACACATGTCTTGCTTGCATGCCTATTAGCTCCCTTCGCCGCGACTTGACGCAGCTGCACGTGCAGCCTCAGCCTCGCGGTGTTTGAAATTAGCAGCTTTTCCACAGCTTCTTCGTGTCGCCGACAGCATCCTGCCAACTTCGGCCGCGGAACCTTGTTTAGGTATGCAGTCACAACCTTCAGGGGTGATTTCATATCACCCCTGAAGGTCCAACCGGTAACACATTAATATAACTAGAGAAGACAGCGCGCAGCATGCCGTCCCAGCCTCTTGGCGTACGAAAAGAAACAGCTTCGGTAGTCTTCCACGTCACGTGCAAGGTTGCGTGCGCCGAGTGCGAATTAGGATTCCAAACTCTACTTCTAAAACTGGTACAGACACGCGCAGAACTTTACAATGGGATTTGTTTTCTGAATGCTTTACACTCACAGCTAAGAGTTAGCGTAACTTGTAAATTACTTCGTACGCTGCCTCTCATCAAGAAACATCCTTTCGAACGCGATGTATAAGGGAAGATCTTTCAGTCACCACCCTCGTGCTACAAAAATATTCCAGAACAAACAAATATTTTGAGGGAATTGCGTAATACAATTCACAGGGACGAGGTGTTTGTAGGCTGCCGATTGTCGCGCTTGATTTTAGCCACCGAGACAGTCCTCCTTTTTGGGTGCCTCGGAAAGTAGTGGTTTGAGCACAGTGGCACCCAGCCAGTGACGTAGGCAGGAATGTTTTTTTTTTTTTTTTTGGGGGGGGGGGCACTTTTTTGATGCGATCCCTATTGAAAATTCATCCACCATGAGGAATGGTGGATTCCACCATCCACCATTATGGTGGATTATGGTGCTGGAAGATGGTGGCACGTGGTGTATGCTGGATGCTGGCGTATGATGGATGCTGGAGAACGACGGAACGTAAAACGGCTCTACAGCGTCGGCTACATCGTGCCTAGCCGTCACACATAAATAATTGTATAGAAGGCAATGTAGAAAGCACTAGTACAAAAAAAAAGAAAAAAAAACATATACGCAAAAAAAAAAAACTTCCGCCACCGGGAATCGAACGTCCGACCCGCGGATCCCGAGCCGAGTACTTTACCACTACGCCACGCTGACTTTTTTTTTTTCTTTATTGCCTTCTTGACTACAGGTCAAGATCGTCTAACAAGCACACATCACATCCGTTTCATATGCGTTAATGTATCAAACAGAGCTATCACATCTTCATCACAGTCAGTCGTCTTATACACCTCACGAACTTTGACAACAATTTCCACGAAACACTCATGAACAGATGGAACTTTAACATCACAGTGTCTATACGCTAACATGCTGCGCCAAACCGAATGGAGGCCCAGTAAAAAGATAACATCCAAATGCGGAACAGAGTATTCAAAGGGCAAAAAGCGAATTCCGTGCGGATTAAGAGGTAGTTCTATCTTTAAGGTCCTCTGCAATATGTCCCAAAAGAATATGGCATTATTACAGTCAATGAATACATGTTCAATAGTTTCAGGCCGATTACAAAGGAAACACATGCTTCCCCATGGTACATAAATCCCTCTATCCTCCAGCCACGTTTTCACTGGCAAGGTTCCTGTATGAAGCTTGAAGAAGAAGGTCTTTACGTTAGGCGGTATCCACATGTTTTTAACTCGTTTTAGAACGTCTTGGCCGTGTGCTTTTTTAAACATTAACCGATAAACGGGGACAGGGAATACATTTTGAATTAGGTCCTTCATAAGGCGCTTTCTTTTCACGTTAGATAAGTAATCAATTGGAAACCTTGCTCTTAGGAATCGATAGGACAACACAACTTCGCGGAAGAATGGCGACAAGGAGTATCGTTCCCCCCTCTCTGACGATACAAAGAAGTCAGGCATATGACGACTGACACTTGCTTAGCGACTTGCAAAATGACTAGTCAACATACTAATACACCGTTTGGCTTCAGCTCTGTATGTCTCATACTGGAGACAGACGCGCTCTTCACATCCTACTAAAATTTGCGTAGTTATTGAACGCAAACAAACTGCTGCCGGTAACGAATGGCACGTCGATAATGGCAACAGCGCTAACTTTCTTTTAGAATTCACAACGCAACTCCAAAGAAATATGTCAAGTGGAGCGAGGAGCGTAGTCAACCGGCTGTTACTGGGAAGTTTTAATAGCCGTTTCTCGCTTTTTTCCAAAGTGCGACATGTGCAGAGTCTTTCTGTCGACTCTAATCTCATTCGATAAACACGCGCGTACAATTGATTGAGTATTGTGATGTTTTTCTTTTCGCGCAACGTACAGCGCAGCCGTGCCAGCGCACTGATCTGACGCTGTATCATTAGCTACAACTGCATAACAGCTGGGCCAAAACAAGTGCAGTGCGCGTGAAAAATATGCCATCATATTGGTTCAGTAAGGCGTACGGATTGACAAGTCTATGTTCTCGCATACGTGTCAGAGAAGCGCCGGCGAGTGCGACCGGCGGCGGTTGGTGACCGGAGGCGTTTGCTGGAAGCGCGTCGCATCTATGCTCATCGCTTCTTGTGCGGACACTGTACACAAGAAAAAAATTCTTCATTTAGGTTGGCCGATGCCACAGGTGTGCTGTAAAGTCATTCGTACTCACCGGAATTGTGTATACTGAAACCAGAAGCGCCGATAACACGTAGACGGACTCGGTCGCTACGCTATGCCTAACCTTTGGTGGTAATCATGGTGGTAGAATATGATGGTGGTAGTCATACTTCGTGGGGCTTATCTCGACGCAGGCCGAAGGTAAAAGTGTGTGCATTTTAGCTTTGCATGCATTTTCACTATTACCTTAAAGTGCCGCTAAGGTAAGTGAGTGTGCAAGAACTGCCAGAGTTGCGTTTCAAGCGTGGCGGTATCAAGCGGAGGCTGTTTTCTGGTCTCCCCGCTGGAAGGACTCATTTACTTCTCGGCAAATGCGCGGCGATGTAACACAGTTACTGTCGCTGTTCACACCGACATTTCTAGACTTGTAAACATCAAAATGCAGCAGCAGATCGCGGATGTAAACCTGATAAGTACGTGCGTAAAATGTAAACATTCACGGCTGCTGTGCTCCAGAAAAATTGTGGCGGTTATTGGCGCCGCATGAATAAAAAAAATAGTGCTGGAAAGCTTAATGATCGGTGTTGGCTGCTTTGAACTGCATATATTTCTGCACATTCAAGAGGAAAACATTAGAACTGACAGCAACTTCACATAATGTCACGTTCACATCCATCATGCCACCGTCATCCACCATGCTTCCATCCTGCCACCGTCATCCAGCTTGTTCACCAAGTCATCCACCAAAACATGTATTGCTCACCACCATCAACCAGCATTTTCCACTTAACACCAAAAGAAGCTCGCCACCACCACCACCATCTGCCACCATTTTTTCCACTCTCGCCATCATCAGCCATCATGACCACCACAGCTTCCACCACATCCACTATTCTTTCCACCTTGTCCACTATTGTTTCCACCATGTCCACCAAGATTTCCAGCATCCACCAACCCACGATTTTCAATAGGGATATTGGGTCTGTGCAGGTAAGTGGGGTAGAGTTTCATATTGTGTTCTGTATCGCAAGGGGAAAATATTCTTGGGGGGGGGGGGGGGGGTCACGAGCCCGGTGTGCCCCCTCCCCTCTGGCTACGCCACTGCACAAGGGAGCCAGGCATTTCGCGTGAAAGCGCTCAAAGAACGCCGTAGTTAAATCCGCATCAAATTCCTGCCGACTGCCGCCACGTTGTAGCCGCGTCTCGACACGCACGCTCGGCGTGAAAATGGCGGACAGCACTACGCAAACTGGTTTTGACGACAGGAGCTCAGTCAAAGGATGTCTCCACTCTCTATGGAGGGGCGGGCGAGGAGGACATCGAGGCACTCTAGCTACTATGTAGCGCGGCGCCGCCACGTGGCGGCACCCCGTGGCAAAAGCGCGTCTGATCCGAACGCCGCTCCTGATTTATAGCGGCTATTGGCCAATAGCATGCCATGCTGTCTGACGTCAAACAGCCGGCGCCGGCAGCTCCGAAGAGAGTGAGCACAGGCCTCTGTATGAAAAGAGGGCGCCTGAGGAAATTGCAACTTCGCGCTTCGCTTCTAAAGTCTCCTTGCCCCGCACAATTGCAAGATTTTGGCTGAGCTTTTCAGGCGAGTGCCTGCTTCCCGCAGAATGTGTTTGTTTACCAAGAACGAAGGGAGTTCATGACTCCCTTAGTACAACGCTTTCGGTCAATAGGCACGAGGTCATGGAGAACGTATGGCCTTACGCACCTTGCCGTTGGCCCAAGGAAAGAAAAAAGCGAGGAGGACGATTCCTGCGAATGGCCCCGCCGCACCAGAGTTCAGTGCGATGAAAAACTGCGAAGTGCAGTTAAAATAGAACATACGTAAGTATAATGTGTTTTGGTAAAAAAAACAAGCAGTCACACCCAGCTGAAATAATTTAGAAAACACTACGAAGAAAAACGTATTTTTTTTTTCGTATTAGTAAATCACTCTTTCACAATAGCAAAAGCGCAAGTCCTGCAGCGAGTACCCACCGCGGTTGTCTAGCGGTTGTGGTGCTCGACTGCTAGCCTGAATGTCGCGGGATCGAATTCCGGCTGCGGCTGGTGCAAGTCGATGGAAGCGAAATGCTAGTGGCCCGTGTGCTTAGATTTAGGTGCGCGTTGAAGAACCCCAGGTAGTCGAAATTTCCTGAGCTTCTACTGCGGCGTCCTTCGTAATCATGTCGTGTTTCTGGGACGTAAAACCTCAACAATCATTAATACACCTGCCGCGAGAACACGCTCGGTCGACACTCATCACCTCGAAGATCCCGCACCAAAACGCTGCGACTTCGTAGATTTATAAAGCGTTTGCTAGGGTCTATACGTAGCCGTATGTCGGTAAAAATGAAACACATTGTCTTCTGAGGGGGCCAGAGATTTAACAAATCAACTTTCAGCAAATTTTGTTGAGACAACGTGACCGAAATACCAAAACACTTTGAAATCCGTGACGTGACTTTACTGAGATTTTTGGGCGAAATTTGAAACTGAAACCTTGATCTTCGTGTTCTCTAGGGTTAATAAACATATGCTGGTGAAATTAACGATAGTAGAGTTTTTAAAGAATAATTTATGAGTCCAAATTATTTCATTGTTTCAATTTAGTGTACCTTCAAGTTATAGAAGCTAAGCCTTGGTAATGTAAAAGCAAGCTACATAGATCGACTAAGCAAATTTATGAAATTTTGATGAGATACTTTATCTTAAGTACGTTTAGCTAAAACGTCTGTGTGCATTCATTATACGCTTCTTCGTTATCTATATTATTGTCGCTGTGCCTAAGTGTTCGGATTTAAGCGCCTTAGGCTTTATGCGAAGAGTAGAGATTTTGATACGCTGCAGTGAATTTTTAGTTGTGGATAGAAAATTATGTACTAAATTATAATAGTTTGACGCAGATATAACTTAATAAATCGGTTTCGTTCAATACGAATGTTATCTTTATGGCCTGAAAGATGCTGCACATGTACTACTTTTATTCGACGAGGAACCATTTTTTGTGTTTTTTTTTTCATTCTTTATTCAGATTGCACCGCAGTGCCCAAATGTGCTACAGTAGAGGGGTTACTTGAACGAATAAAACACATCGTCATTGACACAATGCGCTTGGTTTACGATCAGTATGTTCCACTAGTTGATTATTTCTCAGAAAGAAAAAGAAAACAATTAGCATACACGCTGGCATCCTATCACCGTGCCTTGAGACATAGTAGCATTTCTTTGTGCAAGTTTCTTTCATAAGGGAGCTTACACAGAGAAAGTTTCTGATATGCTTAACTTAACCTGACGTGTTGTACTTACTCTAGCAGCAGATCCGATGTAAGGAATCAGGAGACCGATCTGGATCATAACCGTGCCACTGGATATTGCTGGAACGTAGACGAAAGTGATAGCTTACTTTCTTGGATAGTTGTTATGTAGACTCAAGGATATACTATGTACAGTTCACGCTCTCTCGACACAGCGCCGACAGCATTTTCCACACCGACAGTGAACCCGGTATTGTACAAGCATATCGACGACGGGGATGCGCTTCGAAGACGCGGACAGCGAAGAGAGCCCAACTAAGTGCGCTGGCAAACTATACAGGCACAGGCGTGCGCACAAGGGAGGCGGGAAGCTTGAGGGGTCGCCCCCCCCTCTCCCCAATCACCTAAGGGGGGTGCCAAGTGTGCCTCACACCTTTACTCATTCGTACTTGTCCGGTCATTGCTTAATATGCAGGTTCATGGCTATGGAGGATTTTTTGACGATAATGGCGGCCCAGGATGACCCCTGATGTTGCATTTTAAGAACTGCCTACTTCCCATCGTGTTACCCCTTGAAAGCCGGAAACCGTAGACAAGCCTTTGTGAACAAGACGTCATCTCTTCATTTCCAATTTTCAATATCCATTGAGAAGCTTGTTCCCTTTCGGACTCAACCATCGGAAGGGGGGAGGTGCTGCGTTGATACTTGGAGCCCCATAACGGAGAACCTTAACCTAACATAACCTAACCTAACCTAACCTAACATAGACGGTTCCCGTATCCTACACTCTAGCTCGACTCAACAGAGTTTATGGTAGCGCCGCTCCTCGACAGAATCGGTCGCGGCGCCTAGGTGACACTTCACGGAGGGCACATCTTCAGACAGGCAGTATCTTTTTCAATCGAGAAGTCGCGCTGTGCTCAGCTCGCCAGCTGTCGAGTTAGGCAAGAGATTGATATTTACACTTATAAAAAATAAGTACAGAAAATACGGAAGAAGTAGAAAGAAAGAAACTCACCAAGAGCAGCCATCACAAGGCCCGACATCTTTTCTGGGATACGAATGTACGGTGACACGGCATCCACGTACAGAACAGCGGCATGGGAGTTTACAATCGACGACACTGTGCTGTAATGAGAAATAATACGTGCCGTAAACGCCCCGTGAGCAAGTCATTTAAGGTTGTTGCTCAACAGTGCGATAAAGCCAGGAGCGAACGAAAACGAATAGTTACATCGTGAGATTCTTGAACGTTCTCTTAGCATCGTAGCTGTATATTATAGTTCAGATATATCGAAAGTTGGTTGTTGCAGTGTTTTGCGTACTCGAAGTGCTTATCTTTCTAAGTTAGAAGGAACATGTAATAGGGCAGCTGCCATTTTTCTTTGAATTGATCTTTTTTTTCGGTTTCAAGATTGTCACCTAAGCCAGTCATACAAAGCCACGATATTCCCCCGTGTCTTTAATTCTTCTCCGCTTCTGCTAGCGCTGAATTTTGTTCATTTCCATGAACCATATACAACTAGCCCATGTATGCAGCCCTAAAAGTCCATTAACGACCTAAGACGGACCCACCGGTAGTATTTAGACCGCCTCTGACAAAACGTTGCTCCATTCATTGGAACGTTGACCTAGAATAAGATGCTCTTACCTATGCCGTATATTTTTTATGTACACACCCGTGCTTGAGTGTGTGTTTTGTTTTACTCTTTGCTTTTCTTCCTTACCTTTCTATCCCCCCTTAACCCTTCCCCAGTGCAAGGAAGCAAACCGAAAAACTTGGTAGAACGTCTTGTGCATGCGACTGCCACGAATGCACGAGGCGTTTTCATTTGTATCGAGTGTGCCTGACTGTAGTACACACTACGATAATACTGTATGGGCTTTTACGTGCAAAAACGACGATACGGTTATGGGGCGCGCCGTAGTGCGGGGCTCCGGAGATTTCGACCATCTGGTTTTCTTTATGGTGCACTGACATCGCACAGTACACGGCCCTCTAGGACTTCGGCTCCATCGAAATGCGACCGCTGCGGTCAAGATCGAACCCACGACCTTCGGGTCAGCCGTGCACTGTACCACAATTCCGTACCATGTGCACACGGTACGGTACTGTGGTACGGTACACGCCGTGTGCAAGGCCATAGGGCGTACGTGTAGGCATGAAAACACGGCGTTCTAGTACGTATCTGGACGTCTACCGTACGATAATATGGAACTAGCTTAAGGATCAGAAACACTTATCACATAAGTGCGTTTCTCATAGCGTGCTTGTGTCCGTCATCATGACCTCTGTGCCCACTGCATCACGAATGCCTCGCGTATGGTTATATTTGTGCCGGTGTGCTTCTGCTTTTGTTGCGAGCACACTGTTTCCATAATCTAGTACGAGTGTCAGTGGCATATTAATAAAGACTTACTGAAAAAAAAAGACTCACTCAGCATCCTCGTCAAATTCATAATACACTACCAGCGAAGAGCTGGAAGGAGGAAAACACAGCCAACTCGGTGACGTCACGGTTACCTTATCGATGCGCTGACGAGTCCAGCCAAGAACAGGCCTCGAAATCCATCGATGGAGCTTGCGCTTTTGTAAATGTAATACGGCACGATCTGGGACAGAAAACGCAGGGTGCCTCTCTGAGTTGGTGTGCGTAGTCGTTTTGTCGATTTTTTTTTTGTTGGGGGGGGGGGGGGGGGGGGACACACTCGAGCATTTTTGGGCTCATTCATGCAAACAGTACATTCTGTACATTTTTGGCAAGAAAGGAATAACGCAGAGTACACTCATAGCATTGTCCCGCTCAAAGTGCTGGCCAGGAAACTCGACCAGACCTTTTTCATTTCCTGGTTATATCTGGTACGCCACACAGGATCTGAGCAAGAGTGTATCGACGTACTATCGGGGTCAAAGGAAACGCGAACGGCGACAAGCGTTAGAAATGATGTAGTGCGTGCCGCTCAGTCGTCACCATTGACAGGCGCGCATATCCGGTTTGGCAGCACTGCTGCCAGGGCAGTAGTTATACTCCTGTCATTATTGGCGATCAGGTCATCAACACTCCCCAGGATGCATTACTTTCTTCGACAACAAAGATCTCTTATTTCATCATTTGGACATTTAATATCATCCAGCGCTATAGATGGCTTGCACGTGACGTCATGAACGCAGCTTCTGAAAGGAACCCGCGGACTCCACGATGGCGGCTTTCACGACAAACAAGTTGCGTCTATGTGAAAACGACGCGGCAGGAACGTCTGTGTGCGTGAACATTGAAAGAATCTGCATGTGATGTTCTGACAACATGAATGTGACAGCGGAAACGTCGCGTCCCCACGTGCTGGTGCTCCAACACGGCGCTTTCGGTGACCTCAGTGCAAGCCATTTACACGAATATTTGTGGTAGCCGACGCTGAAATCCTTTCTTGCCGTTCAAAGATGCCACGAAACGTAGCGGCTCCTCCGCATGCTTATATATGGCGAGATACAGCACGTCTCGCGCATGCCAGAAGCCTTGTTTTTTGTCTATTTTTTGTTCTAAAGGAGCGTGGCTGTATACGTCTACTAATGTCAACGCGGACGAAACTGTCGACACAGCGTTCTCACTTGTCTCCATGTGTTTCAGCCCAGCGCAACAGGTTGCACCTTCTCTTTTTTATCGAGCAGCCGTGGCAGCAGTTATTAAAATAAATGCCGTAACCGGCTAACCGTTAGCTTAAAATGGCTTTTGGCACAAGGCTGATCAATGACGTTTTTGCCGAGCGAAACGATCTAAACTTGCGAGTACCCGCACATCCTGACCCTCAAGAACCGCAACATAGGCATCAGTAAGTTTTGATATTATTCATGAGGTCTCGTGGCGAAAATTTCGCAACATTTTAACTGTTTGTGGAATACACAGAGTTTCATTGGCTGCATGCGCCTTTTTTCTCAATCTTGATGAAATATCATAAATGACACTGACAGGGAAATTTTTTATCGCGTTTTCAGCTGTCGTCTGAGCCCACAGGCTACGATATCAAGCCTGTGACGGCGGAGGAAAAGAAATATGCACACTCAAAAATTTGTTTTGCCGCAAGAGCGCAGCAATCAATGTAATAGTAACAAAGTGAAATATTATACGAAGCAGCTAACACTTTTAGCATTCGATCTGGCGTAACTCAAGCAAAACACTAGTTTAAGGAACGCGACCACTGCAGCGAACGGAACGACATTCGTGCCCTCTATCGTTTCGTCGTTAACTTAACGTTTAGAGCACATCACGTACAAAGGTAATAATAATATGATTGGTGGGGTTTAACGTCCCAAAACCACGATATGATTATGAGGGACGCCGTAGTGGAGGGCTCCGGAAATTTCGATCACCTGGGGATCTTTAAAATGCGCCTAAATCTAAGCACACGGGCCTCAAGCATTTTCGCCTTCATTGAAAATTCGGACGTCGCGGCCGGGGTTCGATCCCCGCGACCTTCGGATGAGCAGTCGAGCACCATAACCACTAGACTACCGGGACGGGTACGTACAAAGGTATGAGCCATGTGCTGATCACTGTCAAGATAGCGCGCGCACGAACGCATGCGACCAGTCAAAGTTCGCAGTTGATGACGGAGCAACGCAGCCCCCGTCCCTTCGGGACCCACCCCCCATGGGCCTCTCGCGCGACGAAAGACGGCCGGCGCGTTTCTTCTTCTCTTGAGCCGCGATCGTCGGCTGGCCTCGCACGGTTTCACTAGCACATAGAACATACGACTCGCGGGGCGATGTTATGTCCATGGACATTATATGAAATCTCACGGCGACGGCGACGCCAAAAATGCCCCAGCAGGGTCCATATAATTGCTATCGCAATAAAGCGAAAAGTCATATTCGAGGAGTCTTTCTGTCCCGCAAAAAGTAATTCTCATCGATACAGCGCATCCCCTTTTCAGCCTTATCGCCAATCGCGCGGTACTTCCACATAACGAAACGCATGCGAGTTAGCAGCGTGAAATAGCATTTTAGACAGGCAAATGGTGAGTGCCGAGTTTTCAAGAAAGAGAATGCAAGCAAGCCAGGCGACTGTTATTGTTGTGGGGAACTCCAGGGATTTTTCGATATTCACCGATTTCAATTAAACTTTCAGCATATGTTCTCTTCGGTACCCTGAAGATATGTGCCAAATTATACAACCGTAAGTGATTAGGTTTTTAGAAAACGAATTTTAAAATTGGTAGCCAATTCCGCTATCACGCCTGTTAACGCGGGCCACCCTGTGTATGTGACGTAACGTGCCTACTCTCTTCCGACCCCGCCTCGGCCAGCAGACGGTTGCAGAGCGCGCTTTCTGCTACGAGGCGGCGACGACGCGAGCAAAGTTCTTTGGCTTTGTTAGCTGCATTGCTTGTTAGTCGTCGTTGACATCGGGTCTTACAGTAAGCACGCACAATATTGAGCAACGAGGAGATCGATGCGGGGCACGTCAGTTACTTCACGCGCCTGCGGGTCGAAATCAAAAGACGATGCTTCCACGCTCGTATAGTAGCTGCAATAATCGCCGAACTCGTCACTGGTAGTAAGTTGAGACGGGTCGCCACAGCTTGATTCCGCGTCGTATGACATCGCCAGCTTGCGTTTCGCGTGATAGATGAAGCGCGTGTGCTATGTTTACAACCTGGCCAGCCGTGGCGGCACGTAGCGCACTTCGTGACGTCATCGCATACCCAACGTGGAGCAGCTCAGCTCCCTGTTTCGGTTTCGACTCATCGCTTATTGCTTATTTAAAATTATTGACGAGTCTGTCAGCAAAATGAACCACGCTTGCTTTTACAGGACTGTTAATACTATTTGCAAACAGCATTATCTCAATATGGTCGAAAATGCACCGTAGTTCCCCTCTAACTACGCCATTCTTTGCTGTTTAAGCTGTTTAAGCTATCGGTAACTTGTGCTCCGTTCTGTTCTGTTCTGTTCTGTTCTGTTCTAACTGTTTTGCTGTGGAGAGGTTGAGGTCCATATTGCCTCGGCTACTCCATATCACGAAGTTATGCAGCGAAAAAAAAAAAGAATAATACTAAACGGTACCTAAACATAAACAATCCGCACACTGAAATCACTTCAAATATCATACCAAGACACAGTTTGCTTGCAGCAGTTCACACTGTCATAAACTGTTCACCCGCACACCTTCCTTTTCTACTATCAGTATATGCACTAACACCTTTCATATAAATCAATCCCTGGCTGTCTATCACAGGCGCTTAACCAGTCCGGTCTCCACTAAAAAATCTGTCAGGAAGATGTTCGCCTTTTTCTGAAGATGCATCTCAGGCCATGGTCCAAGTAATTTCTTTAATGTGAGGGGCCGTCTGTCCAAACTTGCTAATTTTTTCTTTAATTTTTCTCTTTCATTCGCGTATTTAACGCACTCCAAAAGATAATGGCGAACATTTTCATCTGCTTGACCACAATGGCATTCCGGGGAGTTGGATCGATGTATCTTGTGCAGGAAGCTGTTTGTGTAGGCTACTTCCAATCGAAGTCTGTGGATTAAAGTCTCTAAGTGTCGTGGGAGATCTGTCGCTATGAAATATTTTCTGTGTGGATCAACTTCATAAAGTACTGATTCCTTTGATTTAGGGCTATCAAACCACTTCTCCATCGAACAATGAATGGTTAGCTCCTTGCGTTATAAAATGTCGAATATCCGCCCCAGACACGGGGATTGCGCAATCCCGTCCTTCGTTCAATGCTTTCTTCGCGAGGCTGTCAGCCTCTTCATTTCCCTTTATTCCAATGTGACTGGGTATCCATTGGAATACGATGTTGTGACCCTGCGCTGAGGCATATTCCACCGTTTCTGCAATACATTGTGCCATTTCACCACTTGTGCTCCGTCGTGTAAAACTCCGCAGGTGGGTATGCGCCGCAGGAATTGCGCAAGCCCCACTACCCTGTACAGCAGGTGCGAGTGTCTAGCGAAAACGAACACGTGAGAAAGAGAGAGAGAGATAGAAAGAAAGAGATGGAAAATAGAGGGGATTCAAGGGAGTGAAAGAAATAGATAGAAAGGAAAAGGAAGTGAGAAACAGAGAGAAATAAATGAAATAAAGACATAAAAAGATAAAAATAGAGAAATACAGACAGAGAGAGAGAGAGAAAGAGAGAGGAAGCGATAAATAGAGAGATAAAAATGGAAGAAAGAGAAAGAAATATAGAAAGAGCGATCATAATGCTTTTAAGGCGCGAGGGAACACAAACGCACGGAAGGACATGGGACAGAGCGCCACTGACTAGTGATTTATTTGCAGAAATACACGTACATATGTATCTTCCTCAGCGCGTGCGCAGAAAGCATATTCGCACCAGTGGTGGCCAGATAACGCATGCTCAATAAACTTTTTCTCTGATTTATACAACGCGACAGAAGTGTCACTAACGCCCATGTCACCTTTTTCGACGATACAGAACGCTTCCATCAATTCTCTAGCTGTTTTATCTTTGCCTCTGCGCACGCGCTGAGAAAGGTACATATGTACGTGTATTCATGTAAATAAATCAGTTGTCAGTAGCGCTCTGTCCGGTGTCCTCCCTTGTGTTTGTGTTCCCTCGCGCCTTAAAATCATTATGAACGTTCCCCAACTCGCCCAACAAAAAGTTCTCTTAAGAAATAGCGAGAAAGAGAAATAAGTAGATTGAGAAAGAAAGAACGAAATAGAAAAAAACAGATACAAAAAAAAAAGAGATAGAAGCAACAGAGAGAAAGAGAAGGAAAGAGAAGAAACAAGGAGAAACAAGGAATGCCGTCCAGCTCCGCTCTTCCTTCAGGCTGGGCACCACTAGTGCTAATTAAGCTACCGCAGTTCTTTAAAGGGTGCCAGAGCACGCGAGGGGAAGGCAGAATGTCAGGTGGGCAGCTGAGGTTAAGAAGTTCGGGGGGCTAACGTGCGCGCGGCATGCACAGGACCGGGTTAATTGGCGAAACATCGGAGAGGACTTTGCCCTGCAGGTGGCGTAGTCAGTCTGATGACGATGATGATGATAGAACACCGTTCGCGAGTCTCGGGTGATGTGCTAAATCTAGCTATCGCTTTCGATGATACTTTCTCAAAGCAATGCTTGCGTCTACTGTTTTTTTTTATGTTTGTAGCACTAAGCCGTACGCTTTCTATGCAGGTGTGACGGTAACGGCCAACGTTTCACCACCTGATCGTAGCGGGTTATGGAGCCCGAGAGGACCGGATCACAGTCTCTGTACCAGTAGACCATGGAAAGGCCTGTTAGACCGTGCAGAATGAAGTTCAACGACAGCATAGTGACGCCTCCGAGTGCAACTCTGGAAAGAAAGGAGAGCATATAGGACGGTAAGAAAAAACTCACAGGGCCCTTTACGCAATCGCCTAAGACGACTCGAAGACCAAAGGCATCTTCTTCTATGAGGTCATGCGATGACCTCACAGGGTGATGTCATCGCATGATGACGATTTTTTGCCTTAATCGTGTTGGCGCCAAGGAGGTTATTTAAACTTATTGTGGGGCCAAGTTGGCTCGTTTATCTTATGGTGAAAGTTAAGCCACGAGATATGACGAGCTGGAAGTACTCGACGCTCTGTTTTCTCTGGTAGTTTCTTCTCGAAATTTTGCGCCTTTCTCATTATAATAATATTGAAACGTCTTTGCGGGTATTGTGACGACATTGCCTTGTAATTAGCACCACAAAAGAGAGCGAGTGAGAACGAAGAGCTGCTGTAGACACGCTAAAAATTTGCGGTCAACAATATGAAGAAACTTTCGCGAATTTCGCAGTTGCTTAAGATTGTTAAAAAGAAAAATTGTGAATCAACCTGCCCATAAACCAAGTAGTCACAGTAACGCAGCAGTCAATTAGCTTCGCGTTTATAAATCTCCATGAAAAAATCCGCAGGTTACGTCTGTTGGTTCCAAACGGGTACAAGTGCTGCCAAATTTCTTTTGCGGTAGAAATTTTGAAATTGCTGAAGGCTTTCTGTGGTCAGTGTCCTGGGGCGCTATCAAGGATGGCCCGAGCTTCTCGGGCACATGAGTTTGCTCCGAGCTCGCCCTACGGCGGTCATGATAGGAAGACAGTGCGGAGCGCGCGATGGCAGCGTTGATAAAAACGGCTACAAGAACGAGTATGGCGTCACAAATGTATTGAGCATGGCGTCACAAATGCACAATTGCGGCGGTTCTTAAAGGAACACCGCGTGCGAACGTGTCAACACCGCCACTCAGTCAACATTTCGACAGTTCAGCGACGTCAGCGTGATTGTCGCGCTATTTTTTGCCAAATGAACATCGCGCCTCCCACAGGCAGAGCTCGGCATACTCACTCATGAGTACACTCACTCATGAGTACACTCACTCACACTCATTTGAACGTTGTGAGTGGGAGTATGAGAGAGTGATGATGGGTGTGAGTAGAGGTGAGTATGAACGTGAGTGAGTACTCATGAGTGTGAGTAGAAGTGAGTATGAACGTGAGTGAGTACCCATGAGTGTGAGTAGAAATGAGTATGAACGTGAGTGAGTACTCATGAGTGTGAGTAGAAATGAGTATGAACGTGAGTGAGTACCCATGAGTCTGAGTAGAAATGAGTATGAACGTGAGTGAGTACTCATGAGTGTGAGTAGAAATGAGTATGAAGGGGAGTGAGTACTCATGAGTGTGAGTAGAAATGAGTATGAAGGTGAGTGAGTACTCATGAGTGTGAGTAGAAATGAGTAGGAACGTGAGTGAGTACTCATGAGTGTGAGTAGAAGTGAGTATGAACGTGAATGAGTACCCATGAGTGTGAGTAGAAATGAGTATGAACGTGACTGAGTACCCATGAGTGTGAGTAGAAATGAGTATGAACGTGAGTGAGTACTCATGAGTGTGAGTAGAAATGAGTATGAACGTGAGTGAGTACCCATGAGTCTGAGTAGAAATGAGTATGAACGTGAGTGAGTACTCATGAGTGTGAGTAGAAATGAGTATGAAGGGGAGTGAGTACTCATGAGTGTGAGTAGAAATGAGTATGAAGGTGAGTGAGTACTCATGAGTGTGAGTAGAAATGAGTAGGAACGTGAGTGAGTACTCATGAGTGTGAGTAGAAATGAGTATGAAGGTGAGTGAGTACTCATGAGTGTGAGTAGAAGTGAGTATGAACGTGAATGAGTACCCATGAGTGTGAGTAGAAATGAGTATGAACGTGACTGAGTACCCATGAGTCTGAGTAGAAATGAGTATGAAGGTGAGTGAGTACTCATGAGTGTGAGTAGAAATGAGTATGAAGGTGAGTGAGTACTCATGAGTGTGAGAAGAAGTGAGTATGAAGGTGAGTGAGTACTCATGAGTGTGAGTAGAAATGAGTATGAACGTGAGTGAGTACTCATGAGTGTGAGTAGAAATTAGTATGAACGTGAATGAGTACCCATGAGTGTGAGTAGAAATGAGTATGAACGTGAGTGAGTACCCATGAGTGTGAGTAGAAATGAGTATGAACGTGAGTGAGTACTCATGAGTGTGAGTAGACGTGAGTATGAACGTGGGTGAGTACTCATGAGTTTGATTAGACGTGAGTATGAACGTGAGTGAGTGCTCATGAGTGTGAAGAGACATGAGTGTGAACGTGAGTGAGTACTCATGAGTGTGAGTAGAAATGAGTATCAACGTGAGTGAGTACTCATGAGTGTGAGTAGAAGTGAGTATGAACGTGAGTGAGTACTCATGAGTGTGAGTACACGTGAGTGTGAACGTGAGTGGGCACTATGATGTGAGTAGGTGTGACTATGAACGTGAGTACTCATGTGTGTGAGTAGACGTGAGTGTGAACGTGAGTGAGCACTCATGAGTGTGATTAGGCGTGGGTATGAACGTGAGTGAGTACTCATGAGTGAGAGTAGACGTGAGTATGAGCGTGAGTGAGTACTGATGAGTGTGAGCAGACGTGAGTTGAATGTGAGTGAGTATCGACGAGTGTGAGTGGACGTGAGAATGAACGTGAGTGAGTACCTATGAGCGTGAGTTTGTGATTATAAAAGTGGGTGAGTATCAATGAGGGTGAGTGTAGTGAGTAAGTGAGTGAGTATCGATGAGTGTGAGTAGAGTGAGTATGAACGTGAACGAGCGCCGATGAATGTGAGTAAACGTGAGTGTGAAGTTAAGTGTGTGCCGATGAGTTTAAGTGGGGCATATTTATGAACTTGAGTGAGTGCCGATGAATGTGAGTATGAATGTGACTATCGACGACTGTGAGTGGAAATGAGAATAAGCGTGCGGCAGCCCCGATGAGTGTGAATATAGAAGTGAGTGATTTGGTTTTAAAACCGCTCTTTATGCAACGCACCGTAACTATATGCACCTATGGCACGAGTGTTTTGCTTTTAAGAATTTTGTCAATGAAAACAAATTTTAACGAAAAAGAAAGCGGGAACCTCGTTTCGTAATAGTCGCAGGCTATCCGCGAATGAAAGCACTCCTGAAAAATCACAAATTGCTTCCGGAGTAAGCCCGGCTTTGCGCGGCATATCCGGCGTCCAAGCGCACCCATCGGCAGTTATAGGCACGCCGTGAAAGCTTATTTACCGCGCGTTTTACAAACGTAATCTGTCCTTAAAGACTCGGATAAACACATGCGAGTGCGAGCGCCCGAACGACACCGAACGCGCGCAGACGCCGTCTGCGTTGAGATCAGACATATCATATGATTAAGAATCACCCTACATAGCACCCACAGAGTCACGTACGCTCATTCTGTTCTATCGTAACGCAAAACGTCACCGCAGGTGCAGGCAAACCCCGAAAGCAGCAATCAGAAACGAGGGTAAAAGCATGCACCGCGGTGGCCCCGGCAGCGCGCGCCGTCGGTATTGTAATATATACAGCTGTTCACCTTCCCGACGAGGCGTGTCAAATTTAACCGAATGCCGCGTACGCGCTGGAAGGGCCGTACTGAATCTGTGCCTCAAACTATCGTTTTTAATAAAAAAAATCCATTAAATTTATTTAGTACACCGAAGTGTTCACCACACGGATTGACTCTTTTTTAACACGACAGTGTTTTTATGCCCGGGTCCACCAAGACTTTCATGACGTAGATCCGTCACGGAAGTACGTCAGCAAAATGAACGCCATCAGATGGCAAAGAAAAAAAACTATAAGAAAATGTTCCGTTGACGGGAGTCGAACCCATGACCTATCGGTCCGCGCGATGATGGTGTAACGAATAGAAGAAGAGAGAAACAGAACCCGGCCGTCTGGCTGTTTCGAAGGATTCGAACCAACTGAGCGTGCCAGCGCCCGTGGCAGTTGCTCGTGAGCCTCGCCCCTTCGTCCTCTTTTATTTGTAGCACACTCCCGCGGCCGACAAACTTATGACGGGCTGCCTGCTTCGAGGAGGTAAACTTTCTGGACGGGACGTCTAATTATGGAGCCCGACGCCAACCTCAGCCAGCATGCTCGTGCGATGTTGTTGCGACCCGGTAGCAGTTCGGTCACTCGAGCCATTTTCCACGTTATTGTTGGTGAGTAGTCGTGCACCAGGACGATGTCGCCAACCTGAAGCCGTGGTGTTGTCTTGGGTGCCGCTTCGTGGGCCGATCGCAGAAGCAACAGGTACTCCTTGCGCCAGCGCTTCCACAGATGATCTGTCAGTGCTTGTCGATGTAGAACTCGACGTCGCAGATTGACGGCCGTTGACTGAGGGATTGCGGCGCCGAAATCTTGCGGCAAGCATGTTGCACGTTTGCCGAGCAGGAAGTGCGAAGGTGTCAGTGGGCTTGGGTCGTCGGGGTCAGCAGATAGATAAGTCAGCGGGCGGTTGTTGATGTTCGCTTCCACCTCGCAGAGAACCGTCGAAATTTCTTCGAAGGACAGATGGCTGCGACCGAGCGCTCGTTTCAACGTGTTCTTGGTGATGCGTACGAGTCGCTCCCACCATCCGCCCCACCAAGGGGCTCGCTCGACACTGAACTTCCACTCGATGCGATGGTCACTGCAGAAGTCTTCCAGACTGGAATTTACGTGATTTCCGAGCTCTCTTGCGCTGTGATGGAAGGACAGTGCGTTGTCCGAGTATATGGTGGACGGTATTCCACGACGGGAGATAAAACGCCGAAATGCTGCGACAAAGCTGATGGCAGTCGTGTCCGTCGTGAGTTCTAGGTATAGAGCGCGTGTTACAGCGCATGAGAAGATGGCTATGTAGGCTTTAGAGCCAGTCTGCTTCGCTGCGTGACAATAATGTGGTCCGCAGAAGTCAACTCCGACAACCGCAAATGGGCTTGCTTCAGTAATTCGGTCTTTTGGTAATGGCGCTGTGGGTGCCGATTCCGGGGCAATCTTGCGTCGTCGGCACATCAGACAGCCTTTTAATGCGGATTTTAAGGTTTTGCGACCTTTCAGCACCCAGAAACGCTCACGTAATTCGGTGAGTGTGTGCTCAACACTTGAGTGAATCATTCGTTCATGAATAGAACGAATTAGTAACTCAATGACAGCTTCGCCACCAGGAAGCACGATAGGGTGACGGAGGGACATGATGCCGGGCAGAAGTTGGAAGTGCCCTCCAACGCGCATGAGTCCGTCGTCATCGATGAACGGACGCAGAAGCAGGAGATGGGAGGAAGTAGGCACCGATTTTCCAGCCGACAGTGCTGCAAGGTCATCAGGAAAGTGCGAATGCTGGACTTGCTTGATCCAGTAATGTTCAGCTAGTGCGAATTCTTGAGCATTTAGCGGTCCGACTGTCGACGCTCGCCGTGTTGCTGCGTTATCGATGAAACGGTAGATCCACGCCGTTACTCGAAGAAGGCGTGAGTACCGGCCGTAGTCGGTGACCATGAGTAATGCTTGTTGTTGGGCAAGGTTGACGACGCATTCGGCCTCCGGTACTACTTCTTCAGCGGTTAAAATGGGCTTTTGGCATCTCCCGTCATCCTCCCAGGCGTGCTTGGGAATAGGGAGCCATGAAGGACCTCTCCACCATAGAGATGAGCGAAGAAGCGCGACCGCAGTGATACCTCTTGTCAGCAGGTCGGCCGGATTTTCCTTGCCTTTGCAGAGCTGCCACTTGTGGCCCGCTGTACGCTGCTGTATTTCTGCGACTCGGTTTCTGACGTAGACGTCGCGGCGCCCTGGATTTTGTTACATCCGGTGGATGGCAATCTGGGAGTCAGTCCAAAAAAAACGGTCTTGTCCTTTGGAAACATGATATATGTTCTTGATGTGGTGGTAGATGCGGGCCGCTGTAAGACAGGCTAGCAGTTCCAACCGAGACAGAGAAATAGCTTTCAGTGGTGCAATTCGCCCCTTGCTCATAAGAAGGTAAGTACTGCGTTCTTGCGAGTGCATTGACTCAGCACACACGTAGACAGCTACGCCGTACGCCCGCATGCTAACATCTGCGAAGACGTCTAGCTCGGTGGTTCTAATTAGATGTCCTAGCGCCCTGTTGACTTGTCTTGGCAAGCGAACCTCGCTTAGCGTCGGGAGCTCGGAACACCAGGCGTCCCATGCTGTTAGCTGTTCTTGTGGTAGTGGGCAATCCCAAGGATGCTTTAGTTTCCAGAGATCTTGAAAAATCAGTTTGGCTCGAACAGTGAACGGCGTGAGGAAGCCGAGAGGATCGTACAAGCTAGCGAATCCTTGGAGCGTTGTTCGTTTTGTGGTGGGCATAGTTGATACCAATTTGATGACATGGTCGGCGCTCACGATAACGGAATCATTGTCTCTTTCCCAGCAAAGCCCGAGGACTTTCATTGTATGTGGATCGCCACCGTCACCTTCCAATGATAATCGGTTCGTCTGGAACTGTTCTCTTAGCAAGGAGCTGTTTGATGCCCACTTACGAAGCTCCATGCCGGCGTCCGCTAGAATGATTCTCGCCTCCGAGTAAATCCGTTGAGCCGTCCGCATGTTGTCCGCACCGATCACTAAATCATCGACGTAAAATGACTGTCGGAGGCATTCCACTGTTTCGGGGAATCGCTCTTCGGAGACCCGGAAATGGTGGTGTAACGTTGCTGCTAGGAGAAAGGGGCTGGACTTAGCGCCGAAGGGCACGCGGGTCATTTGCCAGCGAACGATTGGCGGAAATGGTTCGTGTTCCGTCGGGAGACGAGCAACCCATAGGAAGCGCAGCGCATCTCTGTCCTCCGGGCGAATGCTGATTTGAAGATACGCCTTCTTAATGTCAGCCACCATGATTATTGGATGCATCCTGAAGTTCAGCAAAAGTTTAAGTAAGTCGGCATCCATCTTAGGCCCCTTCATGAGCACGTTGTTCAAGGATGGTTGACCGGGAGCATGAGATGACGCGTCAAAAACAACCCTAAGCTTGGTGGTGACGGCATCACGACGAATTACTCCATGATGCGGCATGTAGTACGTGTTGGGCTTGAGCACCATGTCGTCTGGAACTCGGTCTGCGTGGGATTCGTTGAAGTATGCCTTGATGGTGTCGTCATAATGAACAAGAAGATCTGGTTGCTGTCGGAAGCGACGGAGCTGCATCAGGAGCCGCTGTTTAGCGAGGTCGTAGTTGCTTTGGCCGGTTTCCAGACCAGGCTCCCGAAGAAGAAGGGGAACCTCGTAGCGCTCTCCTTTCTTGGACACGTCATTTTCGAACAATTCAAGGGAGTTGCTGTCGCTTTGGCTGCCGTCAGGACTGTCTTGCACACCTAGAGAGTCGATGCACCATAAGTTGGCAATTCGCATGTCCAGGGCGGTATCGCTTTCAGTGGCTTCTTCGACAGCAATGAAGAGAGAAGTAGCTCGCGTTCTTGATCCTTGCGCTAGGTTGCTCAGAGTACCCTGAATGGTCCATCCAAAAAGGGTTAGAACCCTTTTTCGGGTCCAAGGGTTGGAACCCAAAGGGTCGAAGGGTTAGAACCAACTAAGCGTGCCAACGCCCGTGGCAGTTGCTCGTGAGCGTCACCCCTTCGTCCTCTTTTATTTGTAACACATGGCTCGTGGGCTTTTAACCCACTGAGCTATACCGCAAAACACATTACGGAGGCTACATGAACGCGCCTTTTATCTTTCACACTTTCCTCTCACAGTGCTCTTGAATTGATGGATGGATGCTATGAGCCTCCCCTTTATAACGGGGCGGTGACATCTGTGCCACCAGACTCGAAAAAAAAAACAAAAAAAAACGCGCTGTTGGTATACGACCGTCCCATTCGGCGCGTTTCCGATACAAGTTTAATTTCGTCAACGCTTTAACACACCGTGAGGTGGCAGCTTTAGCTCAAGCCTCGCTCATAGCATCCATCCATATCGAAGAATAGCTCTCCGACGCTCGCCTGGCTACCGCATTCCCCGCTCGCCCTGTGAGAAGTAACGGTCACGCTAGAGGGAAGACACGACGCGCGTAGCGTTTCTCTTCGCATTTCACGACGCTTTGAAGGAGTGCATATCGAGTATCAGTGTTTATTATGTGCTTGTTGATGCCATCTTTGCGCGGGATTCACCATATGTGGTATCCACGTATATGTTAAGAACTTCAGCTACCGCAAGCGTTCAATCATGATCATGGGCGTTAGTCGTCGGTACGGAGATGTGCCACTAGGCGTCAACGTGAGCGAGATGCGTCCACATCAAGCGGTGCTATATCTGCCAAACAACAGTAGACATTGTACAAGCTGTCACCATACTATCATCATCATCATCAGCCTGTCTACGCCCACTGCAGGGCAAAGGCCTCTCCCACCAATCAACCCAGCCCTGTGCTTTCTGCTGCCACGTTATACCTACAGACTTCTTAATCTCATTTACCCACCTAATTTTCTGTCTCCCCCTCACGCGTTTGCCATCTCTTGCAATCCAGTCAGTTACCCTTAATAACCACCGGTTATCCTGGCGACGTGCTACGTGCCCTGCCCATATCCATTTCTTCTTCATTCCAACTATGATATCCTTAACCCCCGTTTGTTCCCTGACCCACTGTGCTCTCTTCCTGTCTCTTAAGGTTACACCTATCATTTTCCTTTCCATCGCTCGCTGCGTCGTCCTCAATTTAAGTTGAACCCTCTTTGTAAGTCTCCAGGTTTCTGCTCCGTAGGTAAGTACCGGTAAGATGCAGCTGTTATATATCTTCCTCTTGAGGGATAGTGGTGCACTACCATTCATGATTTGATAATGCTTGCCGAATGAGCCCCATCCCATCCTTATTCTTCTAGTTATTTCACTCTCATGATTCGGCTCCGCGGTTACTACCTGTCCTAAGTAGACGTACTCCTTTACAACTTCCAGTGTCTCGCCACCTATCGCAAAGCGCTGTTCTCTGCCAAGATTGTTCCACATTACTTTAGTTTTATTCATATTAATTTTCAGACCTACTCTTCTAATTTCCGTATCCAGTTCAGTAATCATGAGCTGTAATTCGTCTCCCGCGTTACTCATAAATGCAATGTCGTCAGCGAATCGCAGGTTACTGAGATACTCTCCATTAACTCTTACTCCTAATTCGTCCCAATCTAGGGCCCTGAAAACCTCCTGTAAACACGCGGTGAATAGCATTGCAGAGATCGTGTCTCCCTGCGGTACGCCCTTCTTTATTTGGATTATGTCGCTTTCTTTATGGAGGACTAAAGTGGCTGTGGATCCGCTGTAGATTTCTTCCATTATGTTTATATAGGCTTCGCCGATGCCCTGATTCCGCAGTGCCTGCATGACTGCTGATGTCTCCACCGAATCAAATGCCTTCTCGTAATCTATGAAGGCTATGTATAGGGGTCGGTTGTATTCCGCGCATTTCTCTATCACCTGATATATAGTATGAATATGGTCTATTGTTGAGAAGCCTGTACGAAATCCTGCCTGGTCCTTTGGTTGATTGAACTCTAATGTCGTGTTAATTCTGTTAGCAATTACTTTTGTAAATAGCTTGTAGACAACGGACAGTAAGCTGCAGGGGCTGTAATTTTTCAGGTACTTGACGTCCCCTTTCTTATGGATCAAGATGATGTTGGCATTCTTCCAAGATTCTGGTATTCTCCCCGTCGAGAGACACTTCGCATACAGGGTGGCCAGTTTTTCTAACATAATCTCTCCACCGTCTTTCAACGGGTCTGATGTTACCTGACTCTCACCAGTGGTTTTGCCTCTTTGCATTCCCTTTAGGGCTTTCTTTACTTCTCCTGTCAATACTGGTGGGATGTCAGATTTCTCTGGGCTATTACTGCTTCTCACGCTATCATCCTGACTGTCTCGGCTGCTGTACAGATCTCTGTAGAACTCTTCCGCTACCTCAACTATTCTATCCATATTGGTTGTGACCTTGCCTTCCTTGTCCCTTAATGCATACACCTGATTTTTGCCTATGCACAGTTTTGTCTTCATAGCTTTGAGCTCACCATACCAATGCACTATAAACAATAAACTACTTCTGTGATGACACGTTTCACTTTCGTGTTATACCGATTCCTATGAAGGAGGGATCAGCCATCATTTTTTTTTCGCTTTTCCGCGAGTGGACGCAAGCTGCACCTTGAATATCTCTGCAAATGTTAATAGGGCTTACACGAAACCGCATCTCAAAGCGACATATTGTGCCTTCAGAAGTGCAGACACAATCTGCAGTCAGCACACAATCGCCCTTGATAATTTATTGCATCGCTCATATAACGGGAACCTGTACAGAGACGCGCATAACGATTTCAACTCGTTGAGTTTTAGTTGGGCGTCCGCAACAGCTCGGCGGACGCAGTCTGCCAACCATTGCGCAAGACACTTATAAAGTTGGGCGTACGTGACGAGCCTACGTACGCAGCACGGCTGCGGGAGAGAAATGCGCATGCGCATTACGTAACTTATCTATTCCAGGGATGCGCACGTACGCCCGTAACGAGACGTTGCGTACCTAACGCAACGCTTACTACGTTGCGTTCTCGCGAGACTGCGAAACCAGAAACAATAGCACATGATGGCTGCAGTGGCTTTCGACGCAGGCAGCAACAGCGAATCCGATGCAAGTCATGTGTACTCCACATTGAAAGGACGTTTCCACGCCAGACAAGGTGCAATCAAGCGGCACGTTCCGGCGTCCTGACGAGTGGGAAGACATAGCCTGGCCTCTCACAAAAATCCTCAAGCAACCGTGTTCGACAGGTTGTGTGCGGGAACGCGTTATTCTCTTTCTGTCAGGCCCCGCGGTGAATGACCCCGTAAAAAAAAAAAACAGGAAAAGAACGTAAGCTTGGTACGTGCATTTATTCATGCTGCAACATAACGCGCGTTGAGCGTTGTGCGAGCTTTAACTCATTGAAAGGGCTGCTTGTAGATCGGAAACTCAAGAATACGTTGAATACGACCAGTTGCTGCAGGATACTAAGCCTCATTGACGGCCGCGCAGGATAGGACGCTGTGTTCCATCCAGTGTGACTGTGCCTCATCAAATGCCCTTCTTGCGTAGTCCACCCAGCTTCAAAGCTGTGCACGCATAGTAAAGTTGAACGTACACGCCAAAGGTCAACGCGCGCAACCAATGCTCCCAGGAACGGCGTTAAAAATGCACACAGCCAACGCCGCGGTCTGACGTGTACGCTGGTGGCCGTTACCCTGGCCATCGAGGTCCTGCGCGCAGATCTTGGAGTCCACGTTGTTACTGGGATCTAGTATACTTCTGACGTCGGTGGCGCTCATAAGCACTCGAAAACAATTACATCTCAAATATGACGTGTCTAGTTGGGCGGAACGTACCACAGCACGGTAAACTAAACGTGCTGTGGAGCGCTTCGCTTGCAACGCACGCAACACATCGTGCACTGCGCACTCAACATCTGCGTATGCCCAACTAAATGTGTATTCGCAATGGCAGGCTGCGTCCGCAGAGCTATTGCAGACGCTCAACTAAAACTGTCTATAAGAGGCGCATGCTGCCCGTGACCGCAGCTACAGGAATATGGCCTATATGGCCCCCTCCAAGCGTCACCGGCGTCACTTCCAGCACGAAGCCTCCGCGTGAGCGCAACCGAAGATGCGCACATTTTCTCCAGCACAAAAGCACAAAACACAAAACCAACAAAACTACCAAACACGCAACGCACTTCATGAGACCGGGGAAACAGAGAGGAGGGGAGGAGGCGCCGAGGCGCGTACGCGCGTACGGTTCTCGTACACAACCGCGCGAAAAGGCAGCGTACGCGAACCGCGCGAAAATCGAAACGCGCTGCAAGAGTGACAACGGACTCTTGCAGAAAAGTTAAATCTCATTTTCTGATTCTACCTTCCAAAAGGGGTCATATGAATTACCGAAGAGAGTCGGTTGCCGTGACCCCCTTTGGACTCTTTCTTTTCTGAGAGTGTAGCACTGTTTCGACTATTAATTTTCCTGAAAACGGTCACATGTGCAACAACATCACGATCAACCGTTTTGCTAATACTAGAGAAAATAAGGGTCTGACGCGGTGGTGTAGCGGTTACGGCAGGTTACGGTGCTCGGCAGCTGACCCGAATGTCGCGGGTTCGACCCTGGCCGCGGTGGTCGCATTTCGATGGAGGCGAGATGGTAGAGGCCTATGTACTGTGCGATATCAATGCACGTCAAAGAACACCAGATGGTCAAAATTTCCGGAGCCCTCCACTGCGGCGTGCCTCATAATCATATCGTGGTTTTGGCACGTTAAACTTAGATATTATTATCAAAGAAAATAAGTGAGCGCTCAGCAACAATAAGTGATTGCGCGAACTAACATAGTGGTGTTCTAGTTTCTAGAGTCTACTAATTCTACTTGATTACACGAGTTGGTAATACTGATGTGTTGTCGTTTCATTATTATTTTTTTTTGTAGTTTTGGAGAATGTACTTAATACTTGCCTTCGTGATTTACCTTCCAATTGCTGTATCGTGTGGTTAAGCTATTGTTCATGATTCCACGTCCATATTTTCTTGTTCTAAAGCATCGTGTGACTTGTCAGAGAAAATCCTTAATTTCTTTTTATCCTCACTGTAAATATGTTCGCCTGTCTCTTGCCGGTTCACTTTTTTCTCTTCAGGTTGAGGGCAATCTTCGGCATCACTAATCACTACATTTTACTTTGGCTATAGCGAAAATATTTGACGTTAATACTCGCAAAGTGCGAAAACTAAAAGCCGGCAATAACATCGCAGGAAACCTGAATCTATGCCAGTTCGTAGTCCGTAGGGGTCGGGCTGCCCCGTAAGTTTGCTTCTTTCATAATACTTTCTCACGCATACCAGACTTCTCACATGCACTTAAAAGCAAAAATAAAAAAGACACGATCATTCTGTCCGTTACGGCATCTGTCTTGATGTCGCGACAGTATGATAAAGAAATTTTGGCTACATCAGCACGATAGCTTGAAGGAACCGGGGAACCGTGAATATGATAGAAACCAGGAAAAAAATTCACAGCGCCCCTGATGGATTCGCCTAAGACGGCTTGAATACCAAAGCCATCGGGTGCGACTATTTTACCGTGTAATTTATATCGCACAAACGCCGCTTTTTTTTTCACAAGAATGCGGCGAAGGCGAAGTTAGCGCACAGCTTCGCGCTTGAGAGGTAACTATACTTTTTGAGCCAGCCTTTCGTCTTTCGCGTGAAACATACAAGGCTTTCGCCTTAATAAATTATGAGTTTGTGGCGACGTTTTGACCCCTGGCAATATGTGGAGATGGTGTATTTCCCGGGATCTCGCGCGCTTGTGTGTGTGTGCGCGTGTGCGTGTGCGTGTGTGTGTGTCTGTGTTACTGATGGGGTTGAACATGTACGAAGGAAAAGGACTTGGAGGGAGCGTCACATGGCATTACAGATCACTTTTCCCGTTCGATGAGGCATATAAGATTTTATATGAAGTACACCGATTCAATGTAGTAGATACACATTTTTTGGCGTAACGCAGATGTCCATACTGCGGCGTCAACTCGCCATGTCTCAAGAGCGGCATGATCCAAGGATTAACGGCGCCGCTGGTGTGGAGCACAGAAACCACAATGTGGCACAACGCCTATCAGCGCTGTGGTGGGGTGCTTCTTATTCGTCTACGTCGTGATTGTGCGCGGGCCTTTCACAACGTTTGCCCAACAAATCCAAGCATTCAATGCTAGAATGGTCGAGCAGCGCGCAAGCGCAATGCACTTTCAGGGAGGAGATGAGGGTTGAAAACTGTCCCTGACATACCGGCGGCACATGTTCATGCATGGCGTGTGCCTAACGCAAAAGCAGAAGCCTGTACGGCGGCTCTGCGGGCCGAACTTCTGCACGCACTGCACTTTCATTCACTAAGATAACGTGCAGTGCAAAAGCCACGCTCATTATGTGAAGTGGTATTTTGTAAATGCGGTGCAGTCGAAGCAAAGCGAGCGACGCGTGTCTTGTTTCGCGCTACACCACCTAAACACAAATGAAAAACCAAGTAGGCGAAAGCACTATTCCTGCCGTTAAATGCAGCATTTAGGACAAAACTTACCGTCAGCCATCGAAACATGATCTACCTCGCGTTATTCTGGCAAGTGCTGACCAACGTGTATCACATAAGCCAGGGGTCTAAGACAAGTGGCCCAAGGCCCGCACGTGACTGCCTTCATCACTTTTCATTTTCTTAATAAGTGTGTTCATGAGCTACACAGGCATGACTTGTCTAAAGCATTTTTTTTTCTCTTGGGTGAACCGCTGCGGTCAACATATATTCATACCCAGCAATCCGGACATCGCTTTCAGTTCGCGGTTTTGGCACCACGTGGCGTACAGACCTTAAAGATTCATAATTCCCGCTATGAATTCGACAGCGTAGCGGACACAAAGACAGACGACAATATCGGCTTTCACCACCGCGCGCGAACCGGCAATCGCCGACTGATAACAGCAACGCATGCCACGATCGGGCGGCTGCTCAACTGTGAATCAGCACTATACTCGGGGACAACTTTCTGTGGCAATGCAGTCAAGGCTACAGAGCCGAACCACGCCGTTTCGTCAGTGTCGCAAGTAGTTCCGCAAAAAAAAAAAAAGGTTTTTGTGCGTAACCTAATTATTTAAAAACGTGCAGTTATAACTTTTAGCTGTTAAATGATAATTCCAGAAAATTATTAGTGATATTATGTGAAATAGCGTTATATTTTAGATTTTTCGGGGTTTTTTTTAGTTGCCGCGTTCCCCACTGGCGTCGCATTGGCTCTCTTCCTTCACCATCACCCTTCAGAAAAAAAAATGACCTCCGCGTCGCCAGTGCCTTCTTCCTCCGGTTGCTTGCCAATTGGCTCGCCGCACAGGATATTCAAGAAGCTTGAGTACCAAAAGCTGTCGAAACAAACCAAGCAAGTGGTTGGCAACGTGTACGCCCAAGTGAGACTGACGCAGCCGGGACTCTCCGTCGCTTCCGTGTTTCGTTCGGTTAGCCAGCTTACCGGCGTGAGCGAGCGTACTGTCGCACGGCTCAAGGCGGATGTTTTAAAGGGTACCCTGAAGTCCCCGAAGCGTAAAAGGCTTCGTTTCGTGGCTGAATCAGCAGCAAAAGTTACTGGAAAGACAAGAGTGCAGCGGTACGATAGTTTTACCTTGTCTGCTCTTCACCGGAAAGTACATCAGTACGCCGAAACTGAAACCGAAACACGTTCATCGGGGACTACTTTGGCGCAGTAATACAGAGCAGTTAGCTCCACCCCCGTAGCTTTCACTTCATTGCCACAGAATGTTGTCCCCGAGTATAGTTTTGTTGCAAAGTGGCTCGGTCCTTCTTCAAGACGATGGAATCTGGAAAGGGTGTCCTGCCCTTCCTCCCACTTTTCTTTCAATATTTTCCGAGTTTCTTCCATATTTTTCCTCCGATCGTACTGCCGTTGGCCTCCCCTGGTTCCTTTTAAAGTTGGCGTGCACGCCTTTTGTCGCTGCCATGTTTTGAATCACAGAAGCTAATTTTGAGAAATAATACCATCTTAAATTATGATGATGGTCGCGTGTTTCGGACTATGCATACTCAGGCTTGACTTCCCTCAGTTTCGTTGGCGTCAGTTTACAAACCCATTATATTGCACAACTGGGTGAAAGCGCCAAGCCGTGTGTTACAGTCGCTAACAGACTTCGCTTTTTCGTGTTCAATAAGCGACTGAACTAAGGCACAAATTTATTTGAATACTGATTATTATTCAGTAACCTTCGTTGAAGTATTTTAGTTAGGCGCCATAGTTTCAACCGTGTTGCTTTCCTTTCTCAAACTCATAATAAAATACGCCCTAAATAACTTATGTTCCTAAGCACAGTACACAATTTACAGCTCGCCCTCGCCTTTCTTCTCAGTGTTTCTGAAAATGAAATGAAATCGAATAAACTGACAAATCCCACCTCAATGCCTCAATGGATATCTGCTAGTCAGCAGATTTGTGCGAAGTCATGGATTGAAATCAAGGTATTGCGGCCTGCTTAAAGCAGAAAAAAAAAAACGAAAACAAAAACGTGTTTCTTTACGTGACAACGTACGTTAGCAGGCCCTTCACGAAATCCATTGAAAACTTTTGTTACATTTTGAAAATTTTCTGTTGCTTATGTAAACAAGGCAACTGCAAGAGTCTCGAAACGCATGTCTTCTTGTTCTCTGTGATGAATGCTTGTTTACCGTGAAAAAAGTGCGTGTTCTTTGCAAGACATTGTTTCGAGTACACCTAAAGTTGTAGGTGCCATCTAGCTAAGATTTTAAGAATGATTTTTTTTGTAAATCAGTTAATTATAGGAAGAGTTGCGAGATGTTGAACTGTCCTGTTACCGCATTTCCAGAAGATCAGCACCAGTGACAACTCAGGCACTCTGTGTCTTTACCTCGGCAAGAGTCCACAAACGAAGTTAGTTTTTTTTTCCGCTTTCTTGTGGACACTGTAGCCTCAGTACGTTGTAATATTCACGTGATGGGTCCCGCATGTTTTTATCGCTATTTTTCATTGCGGCACCATTCTAGTGGCGTCACTGAGCGTCTCAGATTAGAGGGTTAACTGAAGTTGCGTGTCATAGTCAGTGACTCGATCACTGCGCTGCAGTCCGTGGCTCACATTCGCAGAAAGCTCGGCTCCCTCAGAAAGGCATCACCTTCTGTATCAAATTATGGCCGCCCTTCTGCGAACCAGCCACTCATGTTTTGTCGACACGATCACCACAGAATGATGTGTACTGCCCATTTATTTGTAGTGCGCACTCATAGTGAGAAACTCCGAAGTGCAGGGGAGGATTAAGGGCATAAGGCAGGCTAGCCGATGTTTTCTTAGGTGAGCCTATCTTGTTCAAAGGCGTCAATGACCAACCCTTACAAACATATGGCGCCTTTGACGAATATACCACCCATCGAAACATCATCTAACCGGTATGAGGCCCCTATTATGGCGAAAGCCTTAGATGCCTCATCAAACGCAAAAAGTGACCGTCGGCGTCTTCGAGATTTGGCAATATCTCTCGATACTTCGCGAGACTGCACTCTTAGAACAAAGGGAGTGACCCGACGCCCTTTGTGAGAGTTTTGGCTTGTCCCGCTGGGCACTCCCTTTTCCGGGGTGAAACAACTCCCTCTAGACAGGGAGTGATTCAACGCCTCCTCATAGAGTACAGTACTCCGTCTGCGATAGAGTGAAAGCACTCCTCCGAGGGAGTAAAGCTATCACGTTGAAACAGCTTTGAAATAAAATTAATCGAGCACAGAAAATGGCATATTCATACGCGCACACATTCACGCAACCAAAACACGTAGAGCGCTCGCAACCAAAACGCATACATTAGAGGATTTTAGTCTGTCCGGCACACCGGTATACGCAAAATGCTTTGCGTGTACCAGAATACCGGGCGTGAGCTGCGCATACGCACGCCCGGTAAACATGGCCGCGCCGCCGAAAGCGATTGCCGCCCACCTCGAATCTATCAAGTGGCCGTCGCGCGCTCTGTCGCTCGTTATCTCCGAACTGATGCTTTTATTTGCTTCAGGTTCACGTCCTTGAGCTTCGACAGCAAGGTATTCGTGTCGATTCGGCACCGTTTTCGAGAGCCATACTCAAATAATCAACGATGTAGGCTTAGCGAGTGACAATCCCGGTATCTCGAAGGTCATACATTATGTGTCGGTTAGTTGTTTTTATCCTCCATAGCTGGCGCAACTTGACGTGGCGGCAGCTACGGCACACAAAGCGTCGGCGAAAAAGAAAAATTTTGGCACTCGAACAGCGTTTCACGTAATAATGTATGTAACACTTACCTCTATGGGTAATTAGAAAATGGACATCAATGGAAACACGCACATATGACAACATGTACAAATCGCACATGACACAGGAATCGAACTCATGACCACAAGCACCGCAAGCAGACACTCTATTCACTACGCCACAGAACCACCGCATGCTTCGTTCACTTTTCACGGCTTTATATATTTACAAAGTGGTTTGCAACGAGAGGACGGAGCTTGCTACTTCTTTTTTTGCATCACCGGCGTGTGTTTGCGCGTGGATTAGGTTAGTAAATAGTTAGCGCGGCGCCATGAACTCACGAAGGCCACCGTTAGCACCTTCAGCTCCGACTTCTGTTCGTCGTTTGTCGTGCCGCAAGAGAAATGGTAAACGTGTGTTTTTTGTGTGTTCACCATACATCGTGGATGTCTCGCTCGCCCAAACATTTGCTCATACCGGCGTGACAAGTACTTTTAGGTAGCGAAACTCACGTACGTGTATTCTACGAGCGTGTGCTGTTGAAGCAGTTTTTGTTATTTTTGCCGCGAGCTGCAAGTGTCTGCAGTGCGTTCTCAGCTGTTCGAAGACCATCATATGTCGCATATTTTTGTTACATACGTCGATGTCAGAGTTCCAAGGGCATTTTAGCGTGCACCTATACAAGCATGTGCATTTATTGCGCGTGTAGGTGCTGTTGCGAGCTGCACGCAGGGTCAGCGGCACCTCTGAGCAGTTAGACGAATGTTTGCATGATGAGCACTTACGCGCGCTGAAGCACGACATACAGTGCTTCTGCATTAGTCATAGTCAGTATTTAATTGCTTTTATACTCGGACATTAGCTACCCTTTACTAAATAACCTTTACTTTTCCGTATCACGCCGCCGTCAAAATGTATGTCGAAGGCGTCCACCAAGGTTAAGCACGATGTCCATTAATTCGCGAGCGACATGTCTCCCTTAAAATAGAAAAGATAATACTGTTGCGCTTCTGTATTGCGAACGTCCGCGTGTAGTCGGCACTACTCCTGAAGAGATTGTGCAGTACCTATTAAAAAAGATGGCATTATTGTGTGCCTCAGTGAAACAGCTGTTCTTCAGAAAGTAAGGTTTCATTTTAATTGATAGGATATTTTTGTCACGGCAGGACACAACTTTACTTTTTCGTGATTCAGGATTACACATAGCACGAACATGAGTGCAGCAGATAAATACTGAAAAAAGTGGGTGCCATATGTGCACTCCTACTACCTCGTGTACCTGTAGTTGATGTCCAAATCTACTATACAAATTATGCGACCATTTATAAATGATCAACCCATCTATGTTCGATCAAAGTTGATCTGTTTCCGTTTAGTGCCTGTCGCTTATTTGCACGATGTTGTGCAAGAATCATCGGTTCAACCCATCTGGTAGAACGCAAGCATTATCTGTAGGATACAGTGGTTTGTAAAGGGGTGGGGGGAAGGGAGTCAGCGAAGCCATTTCTGGGTGTCCGCGAAACGCATCTTCGAAAAACAAAAAAACAAAATGCGCCTTTTTTGAAGAAACAATGTCCAATAACAGCGGCCCCGTTTTTTTTTTGTTTCACCGCATAACGGTTATGCATTGCGGCGGAGCTGACTTATGCCTTCATGAGATGGCTGTAAAGTTTTTACTGCAATTTTCTACCACCTGTGAATTTCCAGGCTTGTAATTTGAAGAGAAAGCGTAGCGAGAAACAGCTGAAATGTGGCGGCAGATCGCACAACTTAGTGACAAGCTGTTGAGATTGAATTGGCGTGGCAGTTTAGTTTGACCATTCTTTGCCACGGAGAAACGCAAGGCACCTATTTCACACTGCATGTCGTGCTAATTTATAAGCCCCCCCCCCCTACCTCTCACTGCAAGGGGTCCCTCATCACTCCACCAGTCCACAAGGGGTCTCCAAAACATCCATGGCTGAGAACCACGACCTATATGTCAAAGCCTGAACAATTTTCTTTTACATGTACAAGGACTTTTTTGTTTGAATGCATTACAAATTCTTAAAACTTCAAATGATACAATAAATGCTGGTTGTAGTACTTTATTGGAATCAAAACAATAAGATCCACAATGTCAATGTAAATTATACATTTTCATCTACTACAGAACCTATGTTCATTATTGAACAGATGAAACAACATACACAATACAACTTGAGCACTAAGTCACAGCAGTAAAATATTATGAAAGTATAGTTCAAAAATTCATCACAAAGCACGACCCATACACTTCGCAATGCCAGTATGCAAGTACAATCCAAGGAGATGGCATGCACAGCAGTGGCGTAGCCAGGGGGGCACACCGGGCCTCCCCCCCCTCCCTCGAAATTTTTTTTTGCTATGGCATACAGAGCCCAAAATGACAATTGACCACATCTGCCTGCCCCGCTCCCAAAAAAATTTCTGCCTATGCCCCTGATGCACAGAGAACTTGGTGTCTGCTTACACATGAAGGCAACTCGATAAGTAATAAAGGCTTGCAACACTTAGGCATGTTGGTGTACCATTTTTCTGATATATTGCATTAGTTTGCCCTCAGGCATGAAAACATGTTATACATGATTGTGCAGTTCAATTTTTTGTATAAAGACCTGTGGTGTCGACCATAGATCCACCAGCCAAGGTTTGTAAACACAGTCACCTTTATTCACATATTTTTAAGAAATAATGTAAATTTATAAAGTTAAGCTTGGGAACGTGGCATTATTTCGCAACCCTATTCACCCGTATTATTATGCATAGGTAGTACACCAATGGTTACAATATTTAAATGCCAGATAGTGCCATCCAATTCGACCAGAAAATTGGTTCTTCGTTACCTTCAACAGCTCAATTTATGGCTCGTGCAGAAGTACCACATTGAAAATGAATCCGAATACCGTGACAGGAAAGTTACCTCGGAGTTAGGCAATAACATGCTTTGAATTAAAAATTGCCCATCAATACTGGTGGTGGCTTGGCACATTAGAGCCAAGGACTGGACATGCCATGAGGTTGAATAAAAATTGAACAGGGAATAAATAACGGCTGTAAATAGTCAAGAACCATGCTTAGTAAATTAAATGAGTTAACATTCAGCATCTTTTCAAGCCATGTAAAATTTTCAAATGCACACTGTTATCAGAAAAGTTTGGACTCAGCACCGTGCATAACACAGTGCAGCAGTCCAAGTGGTGACAATCACAAATACTGAGAGATGTACAAGATCATCAGTATAGTATACTGTAAGGCACAGGAGTGTTCACGGAAGAGACCGTCTTGTAGACAAACAGGTGGGCCAGAACTGTTGCTGCTTTGCCAAAAGTGTTCAGTCTTCCTGAAAAAGATATCAAGCAAAGAAGTCCATTAAGCTTTCTGCATCCATACAAAATACCCACTTGACTTCTCTTACTGCAGACTTTTCCGAAAAAAACACACAAATACAAAATTAAGAAGCTGCCAAGTATTTTCTTGCGAGATATGCAATGAGTGTGCAGACCACTTTCATTCTTGTAATATCTAGAAAGACGCAGCATTATAATAAAGAAAGACGAGGCTCATTTGCTTGTCCATGTTTTGCTGCCATGTTTTTATACACCTAGCAAAAGAACAAGGTACAATAGCTAGTGTGCAGTGTTGCTTGTTGTTTTGTGGAGGCAACTCCTATTACAAAAATAATTCATTTATCCTCAAAACTTAGTGCAAGTTCTCCCAAATAAATTATTTAAAATCCTAGGCTAGACGGGACAAAATATAAATATACAGTACTTATGAGGCATGCCACAGTGGACAGCCTCGATTTTTTAATTTACATTTAAATATCAAACTCTGTTTATGCCAAAGCAGCATCTAGATGTCTTTCTCACAGCACTTCGGACTAAACCAGCGGTGCACATAGCACCTGCCTGTAAGCACTGCACCATCCTGCTTCTGCCAACTATGAAATGCGTGCACACTGAAAATTTTCTATGCTGCTTACTGCTTGCTATTACCTTAAATCTCCCCTAGCCAACACAAACTAGACAACCAATTAATATAACTATCAAGTGGAAATGAATGTAAAAATTTTTCTAACAGTGATAACTTAAATCACAAGGCGCATGCAGCCCATCCTATGTTAGTCCTGTTGTGACTCACAACAGGACTAACACTTGTGTCGCAAATTCGTGAACGGTTTTGCAACTACCGAACACAAACATAAAGTTAAACACCATAATAATAATGCGCTGGTGAGCTTCAATGTATATCTATGTACATGCCACTTCATTGTTAAGGTAACGCATTACAATACTGACCGTTTGAAGCAAAACGGGAATGAGAGCTAGTTGGCGGGTAATAGGCGAGGTTCAAGATTAGGTATATATTTTCTGCTGAAGCAATAAAGCTTTCAGTTGTGAGTAAGCGCTCGTGCTGTGCACTTTCTTGTCCTTCTCTTCTTAGCACTGCCGTTACATAAGTACTGACCATTACGCCAGGAACACTATGAGTCCCTCACAATACAGTCAATATCATGCTACAGGTGTCTATTATCGAGGCACTCCACTGTAAATTCAATATAGTGTTATGGCGTGACAGAGTGCAGGTGCAGATTCTGCATACTGTATCGGATGACTGAGATAAGAGCTACCATGAAATTGGACTCAAAATAGTGATACTCTCAATGTTTCCAATGTATCAATGACTTGCTTCATTAAACACAGGTATGCATTGCACAATTCAGAAATGGGTTCTATTTGATCACTCTCTCCTAACGAGATTGCTGCTACCAACCCAGGTTCTGTGAAGCATCCAGATGAGCTTCGAGAGTTTTTATCAAGCTGCTGGTGTCCACAGCTGCATAGCGTTGCATGTGCCATCTTGAGCACCATCTGCAAAGAAAAAAAGAAATGTACAGATTTTTTGCTGTGACTCCCTATTTCATGCTGCACTAAACAGCTGTAAAGCACACCAATACCTAATTCAGATAACCGGCATAAATTCAGTTAGACGTCCATGCAGTAACAATCTTTAACTCTAAATTTATTAACCTAATGCACTCGAACACCAAGAACTAATTCAGTACATAATACAAAACTTGGGCCAGTGTAGATAAGCGTTTTTTTTTATCTCAGGGAAGCAGATCCAGAGCTTTTCATTGCTGCCTTCCCGTTTGATTGTTAGCCTTGAAAGTTGCTGCTGCTTCTTACGCAAAAGTGAGCTTAGAGACAGACTTTACGAGGCATCATACTCTTCTTTCCTGTTTTGTTCTTTTTCTGTAAAGTTTCTTTTGTATTATCCTTTATTCCTCGTACCCTCTTCCTTTGCACAGCACGGCCAGCCAGTTTAAGAAGTGGCTAACCTGCCTGTCTTCCCATCTATTTCTTTCTTTCCTTCCTTCATTTTAAGTCGTTGCAGCATTTACAAATATACACATCAAGTTCAGTAGTGTAGTGTTGCCAACTGCACAAACATTCATAACCTACAGCCAACATAACCTACAACTACAGCCAACCACAAATTTCACTGCCTGTGTGAGACTAGAAAGCAAATATTTGCGGTTTCAAGTTCACTCCACACCTACCATTTCGTCAAAAACACAGCATTTGAGTTTCTGATAAATTAATTGTTTGCCGTGTATCATGCTAATGAAGAGCTCAAACAAAGCATGATACAGCACGGAGTAGGTGCAAAACAGCACATCCTTGAGAATTTGCGATAGAATCATCTGGTGATCTGCGTGCCATTGTCTACTGCTTCTGGTGCTGCACTAAACACAATATTTACATTCATCAAGAAGCATGAAGGCAAGAAGTTACATATGACTCTAAGAAGTAAACCATAAGAAATGACGAAGGTGTTCTGTTCTTGCTGAACATTAGTTTTTTTAACTGTGTATAATGTTAATGGCTGCTTAGCTTTGCTTCAGCTTCATAATAGTCTTATTAGAGGCACATTTTTTTTAATGATTGTCCCTCTGCCCATCAGTGGATTGCATTGAGCTGA